>NC_136432.1:103023013-103230513 GCF_052849685.1 Lactuca virosa | reverse complement strand
AATCTAAAATTTTAGATATGTATCATGGAATTGAGAATTTCAGAAAAGAGCTTGTTGTAAAAATAGATGCTGGAGTGTTAAAGTTTCCTAAAAGTCAAAATTAGAAACATTGGAAATTATCGTTTTCAATTGAAGATTTAAACACAGAAAATTTCAATTTCAGTTATGATTCATCAGACTTTTAACAACCAATTTTGACACCTGCTTTTGGTCAATTTAATAATGAAGAAGAAGGTAACAAAGTAAATGTGAGATCCCCTATTTTCAGAACCGAAAATAATTTCTTTACGCATTATATTATCTTTTATTTGCAGAAATCCCAGCATCTTAAAATCTTTTGAATGCAAATGATTGTCTCTAATAATTAAAACCTAACGATGTCATAATCGATACACAACATACATTACAACATAAAGAACTAACGACCCTGAATACTATTACAAGTCTTCTCTTCAATCACTCAACATCCTGCTCAAGTCTTCAACAGTCTTAACAACGCTACCTGTGATACATATAAACTAAGTGGGTTAGGTTGGGAAATCTGGTGAGATACATAGGGTTTTCAACCCCATAATATTATTATGATATTAATCCATAATCAATAAACCTAAAAAACCATTTGTCATCACATCATCACATCATAAACATCTATAATACATTTTCCTATATTACCCATCCCTTCGATCCTCACATACTAGTCCTAATAAAGTGATCTTATGAGATCAATCATGATGAATCATTGTAAGGAACGAGTTGACTATACTCCTTCGGGTGGCCTTGACAACATGTACTAGTAAACAAAGGCAACTGAGAGGAGGATGGAGTGCATCAAGTGAACATACAATCCAAACAACCTAAATCAATATAATTAACTAACACTTCCAGACTGTAAGTCAAGTGTATTCCCTAAGACTAGGTTTCATCATTTGTCGGCGTCTCACTCCACCAGATGACTGGTCACCCTTTGGTATGATACAGACTGGTTATCCAGGCACCTATTGGCTGCCCAATATACACATTCCATTTCTGGATGTCTATAGAGGAGGGGGCATACTAATATAGTACTTTTGTATGTAATACATACCCCACCAAATCATCAATGTAATCGAAAAAAGTTCTACTATCCGTTCTTATCTGACATACACCCTTGATAAGATGTTACCCACTATCCAAACTTAATTGAAATAAGCATCTCTTTTTTGTCTTAGGGTATAACTAATCAAGATTGTGATACCCATAATCATCCCAAGTTCATGCCTATGTACTATGTCTACAATACAAGGTAAGCTTATGTGACATCCCCATTTTCACGGCCAGAAAAGACCGATTTTGTTTATGCTTTATAAAAATCAAAGTACCACTTTTAATAAAAATGTTGTGGAATTTGTTCCCAGAAAAACATGATAAATACGTTATCAAAGCACTTCCGAAGAAATGTATTTTTATCCATTTTAAAACATTTGGGATGTCATCGTCAATACAGAAACATAAGCATAAACAGATCTTACATTTATTTACACTAGTAATCTACATCTCTTTTTAATCCCTCAGTGTAAAGTAGCTTCATATCGACACCTGTGATACAAATAAGCTTGAGTGGGTCAGGTTGGGAAACCTGGTGAGTCCATAGGGTTTTCAACCCACAATAATTTAATTATTATGTTTAAATGTCACACCCCGAAACCGATGGCGGAAACGTCCCGGGGCAGAGTGACGTCATGTAGAGTATCACAACCAATGTACATAGCAAGCATAGTAAACACAACCATTACATTACATAAGAAAGTTTTACATTTGTTTGAAAATAAAGTGCTACAAGTTTTCTTAGATACATTGGTTAGATCAAAGTAAAGACGAGTCTTCGGTGTGCTCCGTCTTCTCAAAAGTTAATAGGAGTACCTGTCTATGGATGCCCTGAGAATACAAGCAGTTTTAAAATATCAGCATAAAGCTGGTGAGTTCATAAGCGGTTTGTTTTCTGGAAAAGATTCAGTTTCCTTTAGTTTCATGAAAAGTTGATATCCAAGAAAATCCCGTATTTTCTTATAAAAGTAGTTTGATTATCCCTTTGTTACACAATTTGAATTAAGGAAATCCTGCAAATTTCCTTATGAAAATATGGTTTGATTTCTCGTTAGATGTACCATACAACCTTGTTTATGAAAAGTTTCGTTGTCCCAAGAAAACCCTGTGTTTTCTTATGTAAAAGTATTCGTTGGTTATCGATTCTGAAATGATGTGTACAAGTATCTACCATACTTGTATCGTTTGAGTGAAACATACTGAATGACTTGTATCCCGTAGTAAGCGTATTAGTTTTGACACGTACACAAAACTAATAAGTAGGTAGTGAACTGGTAGTAATTAAAGACAGTTATTACTAGAAGGTTAGTTCACTAGGTTTGTTATTACTTTATCAGTAAAATTTAATTATTTAAGTTGCGAGTTCCATAACCATACGATAGACTAGACATGGCAATAAGAAGTCCATTGTCGTTTTATGACTCTTGTCACCCATGGACCTGACGATCCAACTGTAGCTAGCAGCAGGGTGCGGGGTAGTCAGTCCCGTATAGATCTATACACTCAAGTCACGCTCTCCCTCCAAGAGATTCTGGTTACGGGAGTAGTCCTCCACTCTCGTATCCGTTGTGGAGTGTTACCGAGGACGTGTCTCCAATCACAAGAATAATGAACCTTACAAGTAATAGTATAGAAAATCCCGGTTTATGAATTGACATGAAATTCTTGTGAAATGTAAAAATGTAACATTTTATAATGAGTTTCACAAATGGTTTTGAAAACTAACTCCACGAGTTAGACGGTTGGTTAAAACGGATTTTCGATGTTTAAAACATATTGAACATGTAGTATATTTATACGAAATAATAGATTTGAGTACAAGTTTCCTTGTACTTTTGCTTGTATTCCCCCCCTGAAAACATGAAAAACACAGAAAATGGTGTAGGGGTATGAACTCACCTGACGAGAATGTGTCGATTTAGCTACTAAGTATTAGTTTAGGGCTTGAACACGCGTGAGGTTCCTATGTAACATGAAGAGATACATAATTGTATCTAATTAGACTTTGATTTACCAAGATAGTAGGATAATACACTCCGAGGTACGAAAACACTTCAATTCAAGTGTGAGGGATGGTACGGGTTGCATCTAAGGAGTGTAGGACCTAGATAAGGTGTTTACTCTTCAAGTGTAAACCCTTAGGGGAGTTTACGGTTTAAAGACCATATCCCCCATGAGTTTACGGCCGTAAACTCATGGGTGTGGTGGTTTGAGTGATCCAAGGTCTCATCTTGCACATAGGAAGGATCTAGGGTTGATTTGAGGGCTTAGGAAATGATCGGGACATGAAATGGCCTAGGAATTTGGGTTTATGGTCCTTGGACCACCCTTGGGGAGTTTACGGTCGTAAACTCATGGGTTTACGGCCGTAAACCACCCTTGGGGAGTTTACGGTCGTAAACTCATGGGTTTACGGTCGTAAACCACCCTTGTCCATGTTTGTCCATTTTCCATGTGCTTTGGTGGTTTGTAGGCCATTCATGCAAGTTCTAGACTCAAATACAAGCCATGCAAGGTGTTTGGAGCATTAAAACACCCTTGGAAGGTGATTACGGTTTTGGGAGACGTTCCCAAACCGTAAACTCATGTTTACACTTCTTTGGACACGTTTTAAGGTTCTAAGATCATTCAAACAAGTTTCAAGGCCATTAGACATGCATTGGGAGGGTTAAGGAGCGTCAAAACCCCTTGAAAGGGTGTTTACGGTTCTTGAATATTCAAGGACCGTAAACTCATGTTTATGGCCAAAACTCATGATCTTGTGGTTCTAACTCCATGCATGTAAGGATCTAAGCATTAGAAGAGGTTTGGAAGGGTCTTGGGGCTTCAAAACCCCCATTGAAGGAGTTTACGGTTTTGGGAGGCTCCCCCAAACCGTAAACACGAGTTTGTGATGCAATTGGGAGTTTAAGACATGGATTTGCATGCATGTTAGGATAGACAACTAGTTAGGAAGAATCACTTAACAAATTGGGGCTTGAATGTGGAGATTTTCTTGAGAGAGTCGATTTCTAGAGAGAGAGTAGAGAGAGAAAGTTCAAGTGTGGGAAAAGCTCAAATGATGGTCACTCCACCCTTTTATGTATGACTAGAGTTAGTGACCCGGTGGGAATACACCCAATACGGACATTAAACGGAGCTTAATATTTTACCCGTATTAATCGTAGTCTAGAAATTCTCAAAGGATTATTTAGAGTGTTTTCACCCAAATAAATATTTCGTTTCGACACATAGGAAATTATAATAATTCTAAATGAATTATCAAATTTGAAAGTTAACGGAAAAACCCAAAATAAAATAAATTTTATTAACGGCATGGGTTATGTTTAACGAAAAATCTTTCGGGTTGTCACATTAAACATCAAACAATCAACCCAATTACCCATCCCCATTATCTTCCTTACTCTTAAGGATCTACCCTAAGAATCATCTATCCTATATTCGTTCATTTTGAAGCCCATTGCTTCCAGGGTTTATATGATAGGGACTAAGTCCAGCTGCCAATGCTTGTTCGTAAAGCACTAATTCCATAGCTGATAAAGTTTATTTATCGGGTACTAAATCCATAGCTACCAGTGTTCAGCTAATAGGTACTAAATCCATAGCTACCAACGTTTATTTAACAGGTACTAAGTCCATAGCTACCAATGTTTATCTAACAGGTACTAAGTCCATAGCTATCAATGTTTATTCGATAGGCACTAAGTCCATAGTTGTCGATGTTATTTGTTAGGCACTAAGTCTATAGTTGCCTATGTTCACTCATATCATCTTTCATCTCTCATCATTCATCTACCCATGTTTTACCCAACATATTCGTAGATATAAAATACATATACAGTTTAAATTATTTAAAACATGTATAAAATCTTTCATCCAGCATAGAAAGCAAGTATTCAAATAATATGCACACATAACACGTAATTTATATAAAATACTTCATATCTATGTGTAAGATGAAAGTAACTATGCACTCACCTGATTAGGTGGTGACTCTGCACTTAGACAGCACTTCGTTACTCTTAAAACAATTTCCTTCGACAAAACCTAGTATCATTACCAGTAGGGTTTAGTCTAATATTCATTGCGACTAATTATTAGTCTTAGCATTATTATTATTATACAAGCGTTTAAACAATATTTTCCAACCACTATGTACAGACAGGGGCTAGACATAAAACACCGGAGGGCAGGACCATTTTGGCATATAGCACTTCTGAAATCCAACAACCCTATGCGGCCCTTTAAACCAGATTCCCCGTACCGCGAGTAGTTAAAAAGATATTATAACGACGCTTATATAACCCATAATAATAGCTCAAATAATTATTATAAGGTCTTAATAACGTTACTATATTTAAATAAAAGCTATATTAAAAATTAGGTAGGCGTATCATACCTACGAGGGGGTTTGGCTAGAAGTCGGGCTCTATAGTGGCAGGACTTCCATGCTGAAAGCGCTTCTTCTCGGAGCCGTCGAGCGCTCCGGGGCTTTCTTCTAGCGCTAGGGGAGTTTTTTTTGCGAGGTTTAGAGAGAGTGTAGAGAAAAGAAAGAATGGGAAATGTATGAAGAAAATGAGGGTGGGAGAGGTTCTATTTATAGGGTGAAATATGGCTGAACTTGGTGCCACATGTCACCATCTGGTGGCAAGACTTGGGGAGAAAGCAATGGCCAAGATTGTGTCACATCACCCATTTTTGCACAACACACTTCCGACTTCTAAAATCCGTACCCTTCGCATACGAGCTCTGTTTTGGACGTTCTTTATATCCACACGTAGGTAAAAATTATATCTACGTCTTCCCTTTTGACTCTGTCGGCTAATTCTCGACCGATCTTAAATTTAACAGTAGAAGGTGACTACACTGTTAAATGTCTGCGTAAAATTCATAACTTCTACATACAGACTCCGTTTTCGTCTGTCTTTTTGTCGTTGAGTTCCTATTAATGAGATCTTCAATTATCATTTAGGTCGCGTTGCCCAAAAACCGCTCGATCTAAAATTCGAGTTTCGGGTCGTGCACTGCTAGGCCAAATCTTAGAAAAATCATAACTTCCTCATACGAAGTCAGATTTGGGCGTTCTTTTTATGCACGCTCTCGGTTTAACGTATACTACAACTTTTGTTTAAATCACTAAGGCCAAAAAGACCTCTATCATAAATTCACTATTTACGTCGCGTAGTGTCGTGCCGGTTTTGTCGTGAAACTTCGACGAGCCATAACTTCTTCGTTATAACTTGGATTTCGACATTCTTTATATGTACAGAACCCTTGTGACATATTCTAAAACATTGTTAAGATTACTCCTTCTAAATAATCTTCCATCAAAAACTAATTTTTTGATGCTCATTGTCTCTAAATTGACTAGCACGGATCTACGGGCATTACAATTATCTCCCCCTTAGGATGATTACGTCCCAGAATCGTCAACGAAACAGGGCTTGTATAACGACTCCCTACGTTAACTCTTCATCCCAGGTAATAACCGTAACTTCTATGTTCCTTCGAACGAGTATTTAACTATTGGACTCCTTGATTGCAGGCGGTGCTCGATCTTTCAGCTGCTCCCTATCTCACCTTAGACTCCAAATTATGGCCTTCAAGTCACAATCTCGATCCTTAATGGAGACTGCTTCTTCTTCTTAAAAAACTTAAGATAAGTTCTTTTATTACTACAATGGACCGATGTGTCATATTCTAATGACCTATCATCACATGTTGCAACGCTTACACTCAGGTCTCTTAGAGTCAAATTCCAGAACAGACTATACCTTACTTCATGTTCTAATTACATCTTAAAAGGTAGCATTTCTAGCTACAAGAAACTATCGCGATACCTCTACTGATCGCTTTGATTATCTTTTATTTCAATCTTCTTCTTAAGTCAGATGCAACATCGAACTTGGTTCTCTGAACCACGTAACATACTCATCGTAGTCGGACTCAATTTGATATGACCACTAGGGTCTGAATAGCAATCATCTTCTTAGTCATTACCGAAACAATGGTAACGACTTACTTGAACGAAATGGAATCAGTTACTTGCTTCTTGGTAACCTTGTGACTTTCCCTGATCCAAGTGCGAGTCCTGTGCTTCCGGTAGTATAGGCGTCTACAACCATTCACACCTACTCATACTCGTCCTAAGTATTGTCTCACAGTTTTTCCAAGTCACCATTCAAGAAAATCACATAACAACTTAACACACTAGATAACAAAACGAAGGTTTTATATTATTCCTTAAAACGATTACATAGGTGTTCAAGTTCACCCTAGACTATGCCTCTATTAGGCTAAACCATACGATACTATGGCTACTGCATAACTCGATCTTCGGATATGAAGTCCTCATCCTTGATTCCTCGCGTTGTTATCTGCTTCGTCGAGGATCATGTGGAATGCCCTTGGCTTTGGCGGTACCTTTGGCCTTGCTGCTTCATTTTTCTTTGGGCAGTCTCTAGACATGTGCCCCTTGCTTCCGCATCCGTAGCATACCTTATCATGTTGTGTACAATCCTTGGAATAGTGACCGATCCTCCCACACTTGTAACAGGTTACTTCTCCATCGCATCTTCCCAAGTGCTTCTTCTTACACTTTTCACACCACTTGGCTCCATAACTTTGGTTATCCGGGTTAGACTTCGAGAACTTTCCTTTCTTATCAGGTCTTGAGGATTCTTCAAGCCTCCTCTTCTCGCCAACTTCAGCTTTTTCCAGACCCTTTTCCCTTATTTGGGTCTCAACATTCTTGGCTGCCCAGATGGCGGCTTTCACAGTGGTTGCTTGCTTGACCATTGGACGAAAGTCTGTTGGTAATCCATGGGCAAACTTGTTGACCTTGGAGAGTTCAGTTGGAACTAAGTAAGGAACAAGCTTCATTTTCTTTGTAAAACTTGTAGCGTACTTGGTAACGCTCATTCTTCCTTTCTTTAGGTTCTGAAACTCGTTGTTAATCTCTAGTAGATCCTGCTCAGAGCAGTACTGCATTTTTAGTTGCACCAGGAAATCTTCCCAAGACATCTTGCTTGCTTCTCCTTTGGGCATCATATCTGCCAATAACTTCCACCAGCTCAAGACTCCAGTCTTCAGTTGTCTGACCGCAAAGACGGTTTTCTGCTTGTTGCTACCGTCGCAACTCTCAAACACCATCTCCATTTCGGAGATCCAGACCATAATCTCTACAGGCTTCTGGCTTCCTGAGAGACTCAGTGGTTTTGCACTCAAGAAGTTCTTATACATTCGCCCATCCTTGTCGTTTCCCCTCTCCGGGCCATTTCTTCATTCTCCTTGAGTCTCAGCTTGACTCATAGGGCGGGTGTAGTTCCCTTCCTCCGATTGCTCGGGGACCAGTTCAGGTTGTACGATCGGTATTGTAGCTTCCTTTCGGTTCTGTTGAAGTAAGCGTCTGGTCTCCTCCATTTGACGATCCAACATCATTTGGATCATCGCTCGTACTCCGGCCATAGTGATTGGCTCAGGAGCGGCTACCACAACAGGTATTTGCTCAATCACTAGGGGTTGATTCCTGTTTCCGTTCATGTTTCCGGCTCCGCTTTGGGTTCTTGCCATTTCGATCTTATTGACCAAATTAGTCATTTGGTGTGAAATGACGAGAATTAAATAGGAAAGATTTTATTGACGATCGACGTGTAAACCTCCCCATCACTCTGAAAAGTTACATGCCAGTTCTAATACCGTATTTAAACGTTTAGAAATCTAAACACATAAAGTTTCCAGATCCGGTCGGCGACAGACCATAGATCTGATCATACATTTAGCATCATAAAGCATCATAAATCACTTAGCACATAAAAGCATGTTAGACATTTTCCCTAAATTAGCTAGTGCTTGTGTCTATTCAGGTGTATTACCTAAATTTTATTAGACACACTCCTCACGATCATCGCTTAGCATTCTAAGTTTAAGTCTAGAAATAAATCCATTTTCCTAGTTCGCTTAAACTAATGCTCTGATACCAACTGTGACATCCCCATTTTCACGGCCAGAAAAGACCAATTTTGTTTATGCTTTATAAAAATCAGAGTACCACTTTTAATAAAAACGTTGCAGAATTTGTTCCCAGAAAAACATGATAAATACGTTATCAAAGCATTTCCGAAGAAATGTATTTTTATCCATTTTAAAACATTTGGGATGTCATCGTCAATACAGAAACATAAGCATAAACAGATCTTACATTCATTTACACTAGTAATCAACATCTCTTTTTAATCCCTCAGTGTAAAGTAGCTTCATATCAACACCTGTGATACAAATAAGCTTGAGTGGGTCAGGTTGGGAAACCTGGTGAGTACATAGGGTTTTCAACCCACAATAATTTAATTATTATGTTTAAACATCAAACAATCAACCCAATTACCCATCCCCATTATCTTCCTTACTCTTAAGGGTCTACCCTAAGAATCATCTATCCTGCATTCGTTCATTTCGAAGCCCATTGCTTCCAGGGTTTATATGATAGGCACTAAGTCCAGCTGCCAATGCTTGTTCGTAAAGCACTAATTCCATAGCTGATAAAGTTTATTCATCGAGTACTAAATCCATAGCTACCAGTGTTCAGCTAATAGGTACTAAATCCATAGCTACCAACGTTTATTTAACAGGTACTAAGTCCATAGCTACCAACGTTTATCTAACAGGTACTAATTCCATAGCTATCAATGTTTATTCGATAGGCACTAAGTCCATAATTGTCGATGTTATTTGTTAGGCACTAAGTCTATAGTTGCCTATGTTCACTCATATCATCTTTCATCTCTCATCATTCATCTACCCATGTTTTACCCAACATATTCGTAGATATAAAATACATATACAGTTTAAATTATTTAAAACATGTATAAAATCTTTCATCCAGCATAGAAAGCAAGTATTCAAATAATATGCACACATAACACGTAATTTATATAAAATATTTCATATCTATGTGTAAGATAAAAGTAACTATGCACTCACCTGATTAGGTGGTGACTCTGCACTTGGACAGCACTTCATTACTCTTAAAACAATTTCCTTCGACAAAACTTAGTATCATTACCACTAGGGTTTAGTCTAATATTCATTGCGACTAATTATTAGTATTAGCATTATTATTATTATACAAGCGTTTAAACAATATTTTCCAACCACTATGTACAGACAGGGGCCAGACATAAAACACCGGAGGGCAGGACCATTTTGGCATATAGCACTTCTGAAATCCCACAACCCTATGCGGCCCTTTAAACCAGATTCCCCATACCGCGAGTAGTTAAAAAGATATTATAATGACGCTTATATAACCCATAATAATAGGTCAAATAATTATTATAAGGTCCTAATAACCTTACTATATTTAAATAAAAGCTATATTAAAAATTAGGTAGGCGTATATTACCTACGAGGGGGTTTGGCTAGAAGTCGGGCTCTGCAGAGGCAGGACTTCCGTGCCGAAAGCTCTTCTTCTCGGAGCCGTCGAGCGCTTCGGGGCTTTCTTCTAGCGGTAGGGGAGTTTTTTTTTGGGAGGTTTAGAGGTAGTGTAGAGAGAAGAAAGAATGGGAAATGAGTGAAGAAAATAAGGGTGGGAGAGGTTCTATTTATAGGGTGAAATATAGCTGAACTTGGTGCCACATGTCACCATCTGGTGGCAAGACTTGGGGAGAAAGCAATGGCCAAGACTTGGTGCCACATGTCACCCATTTTTGAACAGCACACTTCCGACTTCTAAAATCCGTAACTTTCGCATACGAGCTCCATTTTTGACGTTCTTTATATCCACGCATAGGTAAGAATAAGATCTACAACTTTCCTTTTGACTCCGTCGGCTAATTCTCGACTGATCTTAAATTTAACCGTAGAAGGTGACTACACTGTTAAATGTCCGCGTAAAATTCATAACTTCTACATACGGACTCCGTTTTCGTCTGTCTTTTTGTCGTTGAGTTCCTGTTAATGAGATCTTCAATTCTAATTTAGGTCGCGTTGGCCAAAAACCGCTCGATCTCAAATTTGAGTTTCAGGTCGTGCACTGCTAGGCTAAATCTTAGAAAATTAATCATAACTTCCTCATACGAAGTCAGATATGGGCGTCCTTTTTATGCACGCTCTCGGTTTAACGTATACTACAAATTTTGTTTAGATCACTAAGGCCAAAAAGACCTCTATCGTAAATTCACTATTTACGTCGCGTAGTGTCGTGCCGGTTTTGTCGTGAAACTTCGACGGGACATAACTTCTTCGTTATAACTCGGATTTCGACATTCTTTATATGTACAGAACCCTTGTGACATATTCTACAACTTGGTTAAGATTACTCCTTCTAAATAATCTTCCATAAAAAGCTCATTTTTGATGCTCAATGTCTCTAAATTGACTAGCCCGGATCTACGGGCGTTACAGCTTACATCTCTTCAGTTTAACTTAACCAAAATGTCTTTTGACAAATCTTAGTTTCCAACTAGACTAGTTAACTATTCATCTTCAATACAGTCTTCATGATATCTTCCCAATATAGATTTTGAATATACTATTATCCAACATAATTGGATCTAAACATCCTTTGTACGTCTTAGTTTATAAATTTAAGTAGACTCTAATCCCTTTCATCATCTTCCAATACCAACTCTGTTTGTGCAACACTATCCTAATTTAGTGTATATATTTAACACAGAGTATTAGGTATTTTATCTCCATGGTAATAGGACTTTTATTATTATTATCATATAATATATATATATATATATATATATATATATATATATATATATATATATATATATATATATCTTAACACATATAGAACCATATTTGGTTCACATAACATATATCATCAAACATTCATCTAACACATATTCCAGTTAATAAGCATATAATTCACATATAACTTTCAACATATATTTAATACTTTTAATATTATGAAGTAACGGAATTGGTGTGTCCTCTATTCCATGCAACCATGATTCAAAAGAGGCAAGTTGCAATTAATGCAAATGACATGGATCATAGGAAATGAAGGTTGCCCTAAGTATTTTGGGATGATAAAGTCAAATGTTTGACTCTACATCAAGTACTTAAATAATCAAACTCCAATACATCCAATTCTTAGAAACTTCATTCATGATGTGATAATCACATTTGGATGGCATTATAGAGTCTATAGGAAAGAAGGAAGTTAAGAATAAAGAGTTTAACTTAATATTTGGAATGGACAAATGTCACATGTCTCAATGATTGAGGAATTTTTTAGCTTCTGTTTATAATGGAGTTAGAATTAATCTAGTCGCTTGCTATTACTCTTCAGAGATGTGCAGAAACAAAGATTCATCATATGCGTTGTATAAACATGAATTTCGATTTTCATTTGCAAACGGAAAGGTGATAATTATAGTTTATAAAGATGATGGTTTTATATCTAAAAGATTTTCTTGAAATTGGTATTCATGAAATTGTAGTTTGTGTTTCTAATAATAGAAGTGACGACTTGAACATTGATTCTGCTAATAGTTTAGATATGACCATGCTTGTGGTATCATCCCCTTGGCGAAATAAGTAAGAATCGCATCACCAAGATCCAATTGAACCGGAATTGGAATCATTCGAATTTGATTTTGATGATGTATGCGAGTCATATATGTTGGGAAGATCAACTAGTTACCATTGACATGGACTTTAATGGTGATAAAAGGATTGTTGGTCTTCTACAAACTAGTGTGTATGGACGTATCAAATCCACCATAAGGGATGACATATATTACTATATTTATTGATAAGTTCAATAGATGTGGTTATGTTTAGAATATTAAGCATAATTTTGACACTTTGAAAAGTATCAAAGTGTATCAGAACAAAGTAGGTAATCAAGATTTGACATGAAGATAAAGGTTCTTCAATCTGAAAAGGAAGAAGAATGCCTTACTATCAAGTTCTACGATTCTCTTAGAGATTGTAGAAAGGTATTCACGACTGCCTTTTCCAAGGACATCATAATTTAATGTTGTTACTAAAAGGAGAATTAAACGCTATGTAGTTAAATCTATAATGAGTCATGCTTCACTACCATTCCTGAATTTTTGGGAATATACGCTTGAAATAGTAGAGCATATTTTGAACCTTGTATCTAACTAAGTAGGTTTTGATGACACCTCATGAAATATGGAGTTAGAAAGTTCCCTCGCATTTAGATCTGGTTTTGTGACGTCTTTCGTTAGATGAGAATCCAATGACCAACGTGAATCAAGATTTATGAAGTGTTACATTGTCGAGTATTCACTAAAGACTTTTGATATTTCTGCTTATAGATCAAAAGCAATGTTTCATAAGAGAAAGAACATATGGATATCAAGAAGTCAGTGGGAGTCATATTAAACTTGAAGAAATTTGAGATATAAATGACAATGAACCTATAGTTAGCACTAGCTCTCAACATGATGAGGTTGATAAACCAGTTGAGTGAAATGAGATTACCTTACCTCTTAGCAAGATATAGTAGAGTTAGAGCACCTCCCAATTTTATAAGTATCATCTAATTATGGAAGGAGATTCGTTGATTAGTGATAAAACATTGATTAACTTAGATAAGTCTAATAGCTACTAGGAAGCAATGTTGGGCGCTATGGCTTCCATTAGAAGAGTCTAAGGATAGCAATATTTTTTCCATGAAGGATAACTAATTTTGAAATGGTTGATCCAAAGCCTACTCTGATGACAATGGGTTGCGATTAGATCTTGAATGTGAAGACCAACTTGGATAGGAGTGTACACGCATTCAAAGCTAGTATGGTAGAAATAGTTTTCTCTTAAACCTCAAGAAATTGATTATGAAGAAACATTCTTACCAGTAGCTAAGAAAGATCTAATTGGTTATTTGTCACCATTGTGGTTATTCTTTGATTAACGATATAGTAAAGTGGATGTTTAAATGACTTTCCTCAAAAGGAAACCTTCAAAGATTATAAGACATATTTGAAAGGATTTAAACATATAAAGTATCCAAATAAGGTGTGTATGCTTGAGAAATCTATTTATAGATTTAGATAAGAATCGTGTAGCAGGAATCTGTTCTTCCATGGGAAAGATAAAGAGTGTTGCCTTTCTAGAAGTTCAAATGAGTCTTGAGTACGGGTGAAAGCTAGTGGGAGTTTCGTTGTCATCCTGGAATTGCATGTAGATGACAATATTGTCCTAAGTTGCAAGGTGCAAAAGCTCAGGGATTGTTTCACTATGACGGACAAGGAGAAATGACATTGATACTTGGTATTTGGATCTAAAAGTATAGATTGAGATGTTTAATAGGATTCAGTCAAATGGTCCTTTGTCCTCGTCATGAAAATGACAGGATGAATCTCAAATGGTCCTTTGTACTTGTCATGAAAATGACAGGATGAATCGAGTCCCATATGCATTGGGTATAAGATCGATCATTAATGTTATGACTTGTGCTTATTCTGATGCCTCAGATGGTTTGAGCACTGTGAGATTGTATCATAAATTTGTTTGACCAAATAGCTAGACAATTGTTAAGAATAATCTAAAGTATTGAAATATACCAAGGAATGGTTGTTTGTAGACAGCAGAGAACATGATTGAAAAGAATTAGAGTAACATGAAATTTTTAGATGACTTTGAGTCATAGTCTAAATGGATTTCATTTTGAGATGTAGCATGAAAGGTTTCATGTAAAATATGGTGGTAAATTCGACAATGTAGGTAAAACCACATCAGTGCAAGTGAAATATTCATGGAGTGTACCTAGTTTAGAAAACATCATTATTGACTTTGGATTTGTTTTTGAGTAACGAATTGCCATTACAAATATTCTGTGAAATTGAGGTCATATTAACTAAGGATTCTTGGAATCATAGAAGGTCAATGTTTAGGATGGAGATCTAGTTGTGAAGTGAATATATATTTGAAGATTCGTTCACAATAGTGATAACCAAAGGAAAACATGATATGCATGTAAAGAGAATTGGCATGGGAAATATTGACAAGTTTAGTCATTAAGTCGATTACCTCGAAATATTTATATAATAGATAAATTTGTAATTGCTATGGTGATTAGATAATAGGGAACTATTTATATTCAAAGAATGTGAAGCCATAAGATAATGCACATCCCATATGAGCCATCCTTCTTCTTCACAAACAGGATCAGAGCTCCCCACGGTGAACTGATCGGTTTAATGAATACCTTGTTCTAACAGCTCCTGCACTTCTGGAGGTGTAAAATGATAGGGCGCCTTAGCTATCGAAGCCACACCCTGGATCTAATCAATCTGAAACTCCACTTGTTTCTTGGGAGGCACACTGAAAAATCCTTGGGAAATACATCGAGGAAGTCCCGAACAATGGGTACCCTGACCACTATCGACTTACCTTCCTCTTGCCTATCTACTATATAAGCAAGGAACCTGGAGCATCCCTGCTGAATATACCTCCTAGCTCTCGCAGCTGAATAAACTGTTGGTCCATGTTGAGCACCCTCACCATAAATAATCAGTTCTCGCCCACTTGGGGTTCGAAATATCACCAACTAGTGCTCATAATCAATCATAGCCTCATTGGGGCCCAACCAGTCCATACCCAAAATAACCTTCGATCCTCTCAAAGGAATCAGAACCAAATCGATCGAGTACCTCTTGTTGAAAATATTCAGAACACATCCCCGATGAACCCTTGAAGCACTAACTGAACGGTCGTCAGTGTCTAAGTGATCTCCACCTCCAAAGGTTAATCAAAAGTCCCTAGGGCGTCTCTAAAATTCTTGCTAAGCACAAGAGATACAAAAGATCGGGTAGTACCCAAATCGAACAGAACATGAGCAATCATACCATTGACTAAGAAAGTCCCTATACATGATTAGATAAAACATAATAATAACCAAGGAAAGCAGTAGAAGACATGGTAAAGATTCATACCATTAATCACATTAGGACTTGCGCGTGCTTCCTCGACTGTCAACTGAAATGCACTGCTCTTCACCCCTGGAGCCTCCGCCTTCCCATGACGACCATCAGTAATCCTCAATGTGGTTGTTACAAGTGCTACCACTGCACCCCCTGTCAATCTCGTGCAATCAGCCTTTTTATGGTCCGTCTAATTGTAGTGGAAGCATAAGCCCTTCTGGATGCATCTGAAACAACTCCTTCCCTTCTCAAACCAACCACCCTCATGATATTTACCACAGTTGGCAAAACGGCCCCGACCCTGATGGCCCTTCGATCTCGAATCACTTTTCTTGGGATTCTTAGCCTGTATCTCTGATGTCAGTGTCTGGACTAGTCTCCGCTTCCTCAGAAGCTCCAAATCAATCTCCCATTCCTGGGCTCTAGCTATCATATCATCTAAGGTTTTGCAACTCGACAAACTCACGAACTGATGGATGTCATCCGTCAGCATATCATGGTACCTCATTTTCTCCATCTTCTCGTCTATCGCATACTGCAAAACCAATAGAGCACTCTCTCATAACATGGCGGTGATCTCCGCCACAGTCTCAGTAGTCTGGCAAAGGTCATGGAACTCCCTTGCCAACTCTTGCAACTTAATCGTGGGTGCAAACTCAGATCGAAACCTCATTCTGAAATCATCCCATGACATGGACACCATTGTCGTAGATCCTAATGTATGATTAAACTCCTCCCACCAGTCACGAGCTCGGTCCCTCAGAAGGCAGGATTTGAACCACACCTTCGAACCCTTGGACTAGAAACTCGTTCCTTGAGCATTCTTCATGTCAGCGATCCATCCGGGACTAGCATGGGGTCCTTTTCCCCAAAGAACTCTAGGGCTCGACAAGCTTTGAACTCCCAAAATGTGAGAGTCTGTGCCCTTAACTGCCCCACCACGATCTCGGGTCGAAAGGTCTTCCCCTTGGAATTGGAAGTACCTGAAAATGTTTAAACCACAAACCGTAAGCATAAAGCTTAGTAAGTTTCCCATAATACCACATACCATACAAACGGGCCCAACCCAACATATATACAAATAGGCCCAACCTAACATGTAAATAGGCTCAGCCCAACATATATACAAAAGGGCCCAACCCAATCATGCAAATGGGCCTAACCCAACATATAACAAACGAGCCCATCCCCAATCACACAAATGGGCCCAACCCAACATACACATAAATGGGTCCAACCTTATATATAATAAATGGGCCCAACCCAACATACACATGCAAGACTCACAAAAGAAAGCTAACATCCTACACAAAATAGCGAGAAGACTCATATGTCTCATGAAATTGACCACAACACAGCTCAAAGTCAAGCTATCGGTGCCACAAAACACCTATCGAATCAAACAAGGGTCAACCTTAGTCTATGCTCTAAACCTGGTACATGACCAAAATTCAACTTAAGTCAAAGTCAACACCCAAATTCAATAGTAAATGTTAACTGGCCAAAGTTGAATTCAGAGGGTCGCCACATCATGGCCTCCTATTGGTCATGTCGTGGCCTAATAGAGACAAAGCAATCGCATGGTACCCCAGCCACCACGCCGAGGCACCCAATCGCCACATCGTGGGAACTAGGTTAAAAGAGCTTATAAGGTTAAGCCATTTTCCATCGACCCAATGAGCTCCAAAGCTCATATCCTTTTCTTCCGACGGTCTTAATGGATAAAATTTCCAACTTTATCTAATGATACATCCCATTAAGCCTAGATCTCAAATCTAAGATCCAAAGAAGGAACTTAATGCATGGAATTTAACCAACAAGCACTTAATCCATGAAGTCTTCAGTCCAAAATTTCCAGAGGACTTTATGGATCCTAATGATCCCTAAAAATGTAAACATTATGGACATGCAAAACTTATACATGTCCTTCCACAAATTTAGGTCAAAACGCAATATAACCTAGAATTCATGAAAGGTTCCCAAATCACCACCATTTCTTAGATCTATGAGGTATAATGCTCTTAGGACATAGAGAAACCATAAAGTTGGAAACTTTAACCCTTCAGCCCATACAAACCACGTAAAAGGGACGATAATATGACATAAAACCTAGATTTGTAGAGAAAAGTATCAAAAGATGGAAACTTGAGGACTTACAGAGAGTCCAGAAGATGCACACAAGTAAATGGGAAGTTTGTTTGTTGAATTAGGCACCAACTCTTCTTTTTTATCCTTTAAAACCACTAAGAACTTGCAAAATGATCAGAAAAGATTCAAAAGGGCCAGGGTTTGGACGAGGAGTTGTTTGAAGGTGACGAAGCTTGTGGGTGGAAGAAACCCTAGCCTTTACTTCTTTAAATAGGGCTTAAAGTCCGGAAATAAGGGTTTTGGCCCAAAATGGTCGTCACGTTGTTGTACCCATTTAAGATGCGCGGTTCCAAACCAATTTTCCATGTTATGGTGATACCATCACCATGTCGGGGACAACTAGATTTTCAAACATAACTAAAATTCATACCTCAGGATTCGGATGTTACATAAAGACCTTTTAGAGATATCTCTTCCCAAAAGAAAGAGTGATAGAATGAAAAAAAGATAAAGCGGAGAGAACCTAATACAAGTATGGAATACAATAACATATCTTAGTGCAAAAAGGACATATATATGTCCCTCTTCTTTAGTACTTTTAATTGTTCTATCTTGGTGTCTTATGTATATTGGTGTTAAACTGCTGATTAGCAATTAGTTTCCAAGATTATTACATGGAGTGGTGTAGTTTAGTATGTAAAGGGGGTAACCTTTGTACCTTGTCTTTGGTTCCTTACAACTGGGCCTATTCTTTTCGCTATATGCTCTACCCTTTAAATATTTAAAAAATCCTATTCACTAGCAATACTCTAAATTCTGTACATATGAATGCCAGAAGTTCATGAACATGTTAGCAACACATACCTCTTTCCATTCAAATGAGAAATCCATTAAACCTTCATTCTTATTTTTCTGATGTTTATGCCCAATCACAAATACATGACCATGAGAATTTATATGCATTAAATGCAAATGTTTCCAACTTCGTTTTTGTGAAACTTTCTAGTGACCGCAACCGCCATCCATAAAAGAATCGAATAGAGTGCATGATAAGTTACAATATACACGACACTGTATATAAAATATGATATCACAACAATGGCTACCTATTACGTACAAAATGCCGTGAAGTTATTGTTGACGAAAATAGTGGGATTTATGTTAAGATGACTAGCATGTACATTTATAAAGAAGTTGGATCCTATGAAAATACCTTTTATTATGGTGATCTAGAAGAGATATGTTTTTATAGTATCATATAAGAAAATTTGATATGTTCAATTATGACTGAGTTCAAAATAAAAAATGGGTTACAAAAGATAGTTTTGGCTATACCTTGGTAGAAATTGATATAGTAATGCATAAGAATGATATCTTCATATTGGCCTCACAAGCACAACAAGTATTTTAGATCAAAGATCAAAAGTATAAGAAAAAGTCGATTGTGATCATGACACGAACAAAAAATTACAAAGATGCATATGAAGGCGATGATAATAAATATAACAAAATGGGTTTGTCAAAGAAAGATAATAATATAATGCCACATGTTGATCAACTTGATTTGGGTGATAAATCTCATAATGATTACTTTCAATCTGACTATTTAGGTATAAAAGTACGTAAGCCATAAACGCTATTAAGATATAATAAAGGGTGCTAGACAAAACTAGTTGATTCTTTTTATTTATATTTTCATATTTTTTTTAAATATTTTTGGTTAATTTTTCAATATACCCGGTTGGTTCCCAATTTACATATCTCTAAATATTACCAAAAGAGAAACTTTATGACATCATTTTAAACAATCTAAACCCTTGATTGTATTTCGATTCTATGTTTTCTACCATTAGATCAAATTGATGACATCATCTTCTCCAAATGGATTGTATTTAATTCCAATAAAAACTTTCCAATTTTCAAACAAAATTAACTTACATCCGTTGAAATGGAATGTATATAATTCCAATAAAATCTTCTCATATTTTAAATCTTGAATTTCCGGTTACAAAGATTTTAATATGGTCACTTTAAAAATATATTAGTAACAAACCATTTCAATTAAGGCATTAATATCAACCATTAATATAAATATGTTTATATTAGTAAACCATTAATATAAAATCTATTTCTATCAGGAAACCAATAATACCAAAAAATCATATTCAAATTATCACATACATATACGATTCATCATTAAATTTGCAGCTCACACTTATTTTTTATCGTTGCTTTTCTTCACACATTCTCCTGCAACATCATTCTTATTGTTTATAACTTTCATCATCATTCTCTGCTTCAAACCTTCGTTGTTGTGTAGTAGAAGGTCAGTACTTTTTTCGCTTTTTATATTTTTTCGATTATTTTTTTATTCCTATATCAAATATATGTATTCATATATTTCGATTTTTTTGTCACAAATTAAATGAAATCGGTTAACTATTTTTCTGAAACTTTTTAAATAAACAGGAAAAGATATTACGTACCTTTAACAGAACATAAATTAACTATCTTTGGAATTGACACTAATTAGGAAAATGTTATTTTTATATATTAGAGATGATTATGTTTTTTTTAATTATTATGTCATAAGAATCTGGTTAATTTTGGTATGATTTTAAAATATTTTGGTATGATCCTATTACAGTTTTAGCTTGATTTAATAGAAAATAATATATAATCTATTTATGCATCATTTGAAATTAAGTATGGAAACAATTTTGTTGACAACTATAATAGCTTTCATACCTCTTTATAAATCATACATCTTTATAGATAAATACATTGTATACATCCCTTTTATTTCATATTAAAGTACTTTTTAATTCTAATTGTTTTCTCTTTAATTTTACACCCATGGCACAAATAATCGCGATGAGATCGTCTTTGATAAGGTTGCTGACATCGATGCATCCAAGGAAACCTGAAACATTCATGTTCAAGTACTCTTGCTTTGGAAGCAAACTTAAAAAACAACCCAAATATGTTCAGCAGCTTGGACATGATTTTAATTGACGAGTAGGTACAACTTTTTCTTTTTATTATTATGTTAATTTTAATTTATAACATTTTAAATGTAACCATTTTTTTTCACTTGCATGGTACTAAAATACAAGCAACAATAAAAAAAATCTCATTAGTTCGTTTGAAGCCCTCCTTGTTGAAGGATCTGTAAGGGAAATTAGTAGTTTTGGTATGTCCAGAAGTGAAGAAGATTACATGGTGGTTGATCATAAGCATAAGAATGATTTCTACAAAACAACCAAAGTTCGTGTATCAAATGATTTTGCTGTTATGGTGGATCCTTATAATTTTCTGACTTTTCAGGATTTGACAGCCAGGAATCTCGACACTCGTGTTGCATTTGGTAAGATTTTATTTTACATTCTACCTTATCTACATGTAAATATTTATTGTATTACACATCTATAATACAACAACCATTTTTTTTGTTCCAGATTTTCTTGATCAGGTTGTGTCGACTAATCCCATGAAAGTGAATATTGAAAATTCAAGGGAGAAACGATTGGTGAACCTGGTTGATGAGGATCTAAGTTAAGTGTATGTGTTTAAAACATTTTATTTGCTAAAGTATTTTTCTACATGATACCATAAAACATGTCGTTTGCATGAAAATGACATATTCATCTACACTTCAATATACATGTTTATTTTAGCATTACTTAAAACATTTCGAATCCACTAATTATAGAATTCACCCTTTTTCATACAGGAAATAATTCGTTGATCATTATCGGAAGGGTCTATTTATGATCTTCTTACTAACAAACTGGGCAAATGTTGTTAGAGCTCTTTCACACATTTTTTTATCACATGTCTTCATACTTTTAAGTTTTAAATTTTCATCTTCAAATTCCATTTTTTAGTTACATATGTTCATTGAAATTATTTTTTTTGTTTAACATACCAACGTACTTTGTTTTATCTTTATATAGTAACAATAAAAATTATAAATTTACACAATAATATACATATTTCGATTTTTGTCATAGCATTATACTTTACAAAATACAATTCCCTCCAAAATAATTTTCGTCAGTAATTTCATCCATAATTTCACCCAATTTAAATTTGTATTTTCTTTATATAAATTTTTTTAATGATCCCGATTTTTTCCCTCCAAAAGTATATCAAACATTTATGTCTTAGATAATGTTGCCCCATTATAATTATTACTTACCAAAATATATCCGTTTAATGAGAAATTTAATTTAGTGAATGAAATAAATGTTAATTCAAATAAGATATATATTCCATAATTATTACAAGAGTTTATTAAAAAAATATCAAGATGTAAACATTAAGCATTTTTAAAATGAAATTTCAGAATACATACAAACGATGACGTTGTACAATGAAATTTAAAATTGAATAGACTGAAAAAAAATAACTATTAAGACTGTCAATCTTGAAAATAATATAGTTATGAAAAAAATATAAAGTAAGATAAAAATTATAAGATATTAGGAGATTTGTAAGTATAATTAGTAAAAACGTTATGGTTATTAGAAAAAAAAATAAGATTGTTAAGATTAGTAAAAAATGCAATATATTAACTAAATCATCACAACAGTAATGAAATGTCATTATTTGATATTTCATATAATTAAAAGATATATCAAATTACATTGATGATATATTAAAATTATTCAAAGTTACGCCAAGACTGATGCAAAGT
The DNA here is from genome assembly GCF_052849685.1 of Lactuca virosa. NCBI lineage: Eukaryota > Viridiplantae > Streptophyta > Magnoliopsida > Asterales > Asteraceae > Lactuca > Lactuca virosa. The sequence goes on along the minus strand of NC_136432.1, from coordinate 103,207,737 downwards.
TCTTGCTAAACACCAAATAAATAAGAACAAACATAAAAGTTAGCACTTACATTCATAATTAATTTAAAATAAACGAATCATGATTTAGAAAAAAAATCCATTGATGATATACTAAAATTAAATCCATATAACATTTAATATTCCATAAATTATACTCTATGACTTTATTTGAATAATTGAAATAGTTTTCAATATTTAATACAGTGAAAAAAAACGGTATATTGGTTGTCAATATATGCTTAAATTAAGTAACCTTCTTATGGAATGAACGTTTAATTAGAATACTTATGTTTATATAACAATATCATAACCATGGGCGTGTTCGGCAAAACTAGCTGGTAGCGAGTAGCTTGTAGCGGGTAGCGGGTAGCTTGTAGCTTCTAGCGTTTTGTTAAAAGCTACATGAAGTAGCATTTAGATTTGGAGCGGTTTGATTAAACTAAACACTGGAAGCTTATAGTGCCAAACGAGACTTTTTATTTAAAACAGAGCGTTTTGTCAAACGCTAAAAACTAGAAGCTCTCAAACGCTCCAAAACGCTCCGTGCCGAACACGCCCCATATGTGACAGAGGAAGGTCATTCAACTAATAAAACAAAAGTATACAACAAGGTCTTTCAACGATTATAGATATTTATCGATTTCAATGTATCTTCTACACATTTCAATAATACCAATAACCATAATTTTTTTTATAATTATTATGCAATATCTGTAGACATTTGTATGTTTTTATGCGTTCCCCGCGTTTAATGCGTGTTATAATCTAGTTGGGTCTATTATAAAGAGTCTTTTATTGTTGTGGCCCTAATATTTTAATAAGTTTGTTAAAAAATAATTAACTATTTGCAAGTGATCAAAATCTACGCCTTTGGCAAATCTTCCTATGATATCTTTGTTTTCCTTTTTATTTGGAGTTGACATTTTTTTGTAACATCAAGTCGGATTTAAGAAAAAGTATGTAACATTAAAATTAAACCATTCTAACAATTTAAACAAAGTTTAACAGTGATGAATAATTTAAATGATCAAAACTATATTTATATGATATACATAAGAATTTTAACCGACTATAAAAAACTTATATTGAGTGTTTCTATCTTTTATCATGATAATTGCTCACTATTAAACACAATAGACATAAAATTGTCACCATATAATTCAACTCTTTTTATATTTGCATGACTATAATGTACCTTATAGACACATGCAACAAATTAAAGTATACCCATAAACAACATATAACCACATGTTTAATTTCTTATATCATGATAATTATTTAGTTTTAGACACATATAATACACTAAAAAACCATGAAATACAAATAGCCAAAAAAATTCTATTTTATTACGACCAATGTTACTTTTAGAGACAAATGAAATCAAAATTATAACCTTAAATTATTTTTAGCCAAATGATTAATCATTTATCATGACCAAACAATGTGACTAATAGATGCTACTATTTATTCGAACAAAAACATTTTTATGAGTATATACCTTACCTTGTCGCCAAAGGTTTTTTTTTATGTGACTAATTCTAATAAACGATTTGGTCATTTAAAATTAGACTTTGTCACTTGATATGTACTTATGTCTCACTTAATAACCGTTAAAAGATAAATATACATATCAAATAAAAACCTTTATAAATGATGACATTTGGCCAAAGTTTTTACCACAGTATATGTCAAAATTCTTATGTATAATCATGGTTAAGTATATGAATTCTGATTTACAATGATCACACATTTTTAATAAACTATGACTACAATAATCATGAAATTCCGTTAATGACCTTTAGTCATAAAAAATATAAAATTGTAACCAACCTATTTTCAGTAAAACCGTCCCCTAAAACCATTTTTATATCAGTCTCGCATAACATAAAATATTACGATTAATTAATAACTTTCTAACGATCGACTAATGTATAATTAAAAAGAGAAACAAATGGAAATACTTTCAAAAAGTTTTATCAATCTTTTAGTTTAATATATAAGTATTCATTTGTATGGAATTATCGATATAACGTATCACAACAAAAAAACTACTTTTAGGGAAGACAAAAGTTGTCATTGCTAAATGTATTAGTGACGACATGTCGATGGGTCACCACTATTACTTTTAGTGACAACCCAGGTCTAGATGTCGTCGCTAAAACGTGTGTCAACGCTAATGTTACCATTTAGTGTTGTTGTGTATCTAAATTGACATAAATTAATAAAAAGATATAAGAAAAGGTTTTAAAGAAACAATACAAGAAAACAGGGCGTTTTACTAAGGAAATTAGTGACGGAAATTGTCGGTCGGAAATTAGAAACAGAATTCCAACGGAATTGTGACAAGCATAAAAACCCTAATTTTAGTTATGTAATACTGACTATTTAGCAACGGATATAATTTTCGTCCGAAATCCGTCGGTAAATACCGACGGAATACCGACGAATTGTAAACAATATTCTCTACTTGGGCTGTCCGTCGCTATTTCGTCGGTAATCACAGATGAATTTCCGACGGAAATGCTTTTTCATAAAATAAATCCATTTTTTTATAGTAATATTCTATAAATAATTCAATTATTAAAATTAGTATTACTAATTTTATAATTCTTTATTTTTATAATTAAAATAATATATATATATATATATATATATATATATATATATATATATATATATACCAAATAATTTAATATTTTTATTAGTATAGTATAAGTATTTTTTTACTTATAATTAATAAGAAAATTATAAATTATCATGTAAATGTTGTTTTGAGAAAACAAATTACCTATTACTATTATTATTATTATTGTTATTATTATTATTATTATAAAAATAACTTAATAATAATTATTATTATTATTAGTTAACTATTAATTTTTATATTTAAAATATTATAATTATTAATCAAAAATCAACTTAAGTCAAAGTCAACACCCAAATTCAATAGTAAATGTCAACTGGCCAAAGTTGAATTCAGAGGGTCGCCACATCATGGCCTCCTATTGGTCAAGTCGTGGCCTAATAAAGACAAAACAATCGCATGATACCCCATCCGCCACGTCGTGGCACCCAATCGCCACATCGTGGGAACTAGGTTAAAAGAGCTTATAGGGTTAAGCCCATTTCCATTGACCCAATGAGCTCCAAAGCTCATATCTTTTTCTTCCGACGGTCTTAATGGATAAAATTTTCAACTTTATCTAATGATACATCCCATTAATCCTAGATCTTAAATCTAAGATCCAAAGAGGCAACTTAATGCATGGAATTTAACCAACAAGCACTTAATCCATGAAGTCTTCAGTCCAAAATTTCCAGAGGACTTTATGGATCCTAATGATCCCTAATAATGTAAACTTTATGGACATGCATACCCTATACATGTCCTTCCACAAATTTAGGTCAAAACGCAATATAACCTAGAATTCATGAAAGGTTCCCAAATCACCACCATTTCTTAGATCCATGAGGTATAATGCTCTTAGGACATATAGAAACCATAAAGTTGGAAACTTTAACCCTTCAACCCATACAAACCACATAAAAGGGACGATAATATGACATAAAACCTAGATCAGTAGAGAAAAGCATCAAAAGATGGAAACTTGAGGACTTAAAGAGAGTCCAGAAGATGCACACAAGTAAATGGGACGCTTGTTTGTTGAATTAGGCACCAACTCTTCTTTTTTATCCTTTAAAACCACTAAGAACTTGCAAAATGATCAGAAAAGATTCAAAAGGGTTAGGGTTTGGACGAGGAGTCGTTTGAAGGTGACGAAGCTTGCGGGTGGAAGAAACCCTAGCCTTTACTTCTTTAAATAGGGCTTAAAGTTCGGAAATAAGGGTTTTGGCCCAAAATGGTCGCCACGTTGTGGTACCCATTTAAGATGCGCGGTTCCAAACCAATTTTCCATGTCATGGTGATACCATCACCATGTCGTGGACAACTAAATTTTCAAACATAACTAAAATCCATACCTCAGGATTCGGATGTTAGATAAAGCCCTCTTAGGGATATCTCTTCCCAAAAGAAAGAGTGATAGAATGAAAAAAAGATAAGGAGGAGAGAACCTAATACAAGTATGGAATACAATAACATATCTTAGTGCAAAAAGGACATATATATGTCCCTCTTCTTTAGTACTTTTAATTGTTCTATCTTGGTGTCTTATGTATATTGGTGTTAAACTGCTGATTAGCAAATAGTTTCCAAGATTATTACATGGAGTGGTGTTGTTTAGTATGTAAAGGGGGTAACCTTTGTACCTTGTCTTTGGTTCCTTACAACTAGGCCTATTCTTTTCGGTATATGCTCTACCCTTTAAATAATTAAAAAAAATCCTATTCACTAGCAATACTCTAAATTGTGTACATATGAATACCAGAAGTTCATGAACATGTTACCAACACATACCTCTTTCCATTAAAATGGGAAAGCCATTAAACCTTCGTTATTATTTTTTTTTGATGTTTATGCCCAATCACAAATACATGACCAAGAGAACATATACCCATTAAATGCAAATGTTTCTAACTTCGTTTTTGTGAAACTTTCTAGTGACCGCAACCGCCATCCATAAGAGAATCAAATAGAGTGCATGATGAGTTACAATATACACGACACTATATATAAAATATGATATCACAACAATGGCTACCTATTACGTACAAAATCCGGTGAAGGTATCGTTGACCAAAATAGTGGTATTTATGTTAAGATGACTAGCATGTACATTTATAAAGAAGTTGGATCCTATGAAAAGACCTTTTATTATGGTGATCTAGAAGAGATATGTTTTTTAGATTATCCTATAAGAAAATTTGATATGTTCAATTATGACTGAGTTCAAAATAAAAAATGGGTTACAAAAGATAGTTTTGGCTATACCTTGGTAGAAATTGATATAGTAATGCATAAGAATGATATGTTCATATTGGCCTCACAAGCACAACAAGTATTTTAGATCAAAGATCAAAAGTTTAAGAAAAAGTCGATTGTGATCATGACACGAACAAAAAATTACAAAGATGCATATGAAGGCGATGATAATAAATATAACAAAATGGGTTTATCAAAGAAAGATAATAATATAATGTCACATGTAGATCAACTTGATTTGGGTGATGAATCTCATAATGATCACTTTCAATCTGACTATTTAGGTATAAAAGTACGTAACGCCATAAACGCTATTAAGATATAATAAAGGGTGCTAGACAAAACTAGTTGATTCTTTTTATTTATATTTTCATATTTTTTTTAAATATTTTTGGTTAATTTTTCAATATACCCGGTTGGTTCCCAATATACATATTGGGTCTATTATAAAAAGTCTTATATTGTTGTGGCCCTAATATTTTAATAAGTTTGTTAAAAAATAATTAACGATTTGCATGTGATCAAAATCTAGGCCTTTGGCAAATCTTCCTAGGATATCTTTGTTTTCCTTTTTATTTGGAGTTGACATTTTTTTGTAACATCAAGTCGAATTTGAGAAAAGTATGTAACATTAAAATTAAACCATTCTAACAATTTAAACAGAGTTTAAACAGTGATGAATAATTTAAATGATCAAAATTATATTTATATAATATCCATAAGAATTTTAACCTACTATAAAAAAACTTATATTGAGTGTTTTCATCTTTTATCATGATAATTGCTCACTATTAAACACAATAGACATAAAATTGTCACCATATAATTCAAGTCTTTTTATTTTTGCATGACTATAATGTACCTTATAGACACATGCAACAAATTAAAGTATAACCATAAACAACATACAACCACATGTTTAATTTCTTATATCATGATAATTATTTAGTTTTAGACACATATAATACACTAAAAAACCATAAAATACAAATAGCCAAAAAATTTCTATTTTATCACGACCAATGTTACTTTTAGAGACAAATGAAATCAAAATTATGACCTTAAATTATTTTTAGCCAAATGATTAATCATTTATCATGACCAAACAATGTGACTAATAGATGCTACTATTTATTCGAACAAAAACATTTTTATGAGTATATACCTTACCTTGTCGCCAAAGGTTTTTTTTATGTGACTAATTCTAATAAAAGATTTGGTCATTTAAAATTAGACTTTGTCACTTTATATGTATTTATGTCTTACTTAATAACCGTTAAAAGATAAATATACATATCAAATAAAAACCTTTATAAATGATGACATTTGGCCAAAGTTTTTACCCGTGACAGTATAAGTCAAAATTCTTATGTATAATCATGGTTAAGTATATGAATTCTGATTTACAATGATCACACATTTTTAATAAACTATGACTACAATAATCATGAAATTCCGTTAATGACCTTTAGTCACGAAAAATATAAAATTGTAACCAACCTATTTTCAGTAAAACCGTCCCCTAAAACCATTTTTATATCAATCTCGCATAACATAAAATATTACGATTAATTAATAACTTTCTAACGATCGACTAATGTATTATTAAAAAGAGAAACAAATGGAAATACTTTCAAAAAGTTTTATCAATCTTTTAGTTTAATATATAAGTATTCAATTGTATGGAATTATCGATATAACGTATCACAACAAAAAAACTACTTTTAGGGAAGACAAAAGTTGTCATTGCTAAAGGTATTAGTGACGACATGTCGATGGGTCACCACTATTACTTTTAGTGATAACGTTGGTCTCGATGTCGTCGCTAAAACGTGTGTCAACGCTAATGTTACCATTTATTGTTGTTGTGTATCTAAATTGACATGAATTAATAAAAAGATATAAGAAAAGGTTTTAAAGAAACAATACTAGAAAACAGGGTATTTTCCTAAGGAAATTAGTGACGGAAATTTTCGGTCGGAAATTAGAAACAGAATTCCAACGGAATTGTGACAAGCATAAAAACCCTAGTTTTAGTTATGTAATACTGACTATTTAGCAACGGAAATAATTTTCGTCGGAAATCCGTCAGTAAATACCGACGAATTGTAAACAATATTCTCTACTTACGCTTTCCGTCGCTATTTCGTCGCTAATCACAGATGAATTTCCGACGGAAATGCTTTTTCAGAAAATAAATCCATTTTTTATAGTAATATTCTATAAATAATTCAATTATTAAAATTAGTATTACTAATTTTATAATTCTTTATTTTTATAATTAAAATAATATATATATATATATATATATATATATATATATATATTAATATACCAAATAATTTAATTTAATTATTATTATAGTATAAGTATTTTTACTTATAATTAATAAGAAAATTATAAATTATCATGTAAATGTTGTTTTGAGAAAAATAAATAACCTATTACTATTATTATTATTATTATTATTATTATTATTATTATTATATATTAAAGTTGTGGAAGAAATGAATAGTAAAGTTGGGATACTTTGTCCAGGTTTGGTCCCTTGATTTACATATCCGGTCCCTGTACTTCTTTAGTTAATTTATTCATGTCCTTTTGTTTGTGTTCCATTCAACTTCCCATTTTTTTGGCATAATTGGTCCCTGTATTATTGTTGGAAGTTTGGAATACTAAATTTGGATTTTTTTGGCAACTTTGGTCATTATTCTTTACCCATTTTCACACTTTTGGTCCTTGTAATCAATATTTTTACATTTTTTTGGAACCTTTTAATATTTAAAGTTTGGCCACAAAAACTTTAACGGTTTGACAAGTTTGATCCCTTTTCTAAAAAGTTGCTAATTCCTACCCCTTTAATTCTTTAGCCATTTTCACACTTCTTGTCCTTGCAGTCAAAACTTTTACATTTTTTGTCCGGGTCAAAGCCCGGACTTTTCATCCTTGCACTTTCTATGTCTGTCATATTTATCAATTCGGAAACAACATTGAAAGCTTCTGGCCCCCGCGTAGCGGGGGTAACCTTTCTAGTTGTTATTATTATTATTATTATAAAAATAACTTAATACTTATTATTAATATTATTAGTTAACTATTAATTTTTATATTTAAAATATTATAATTATTAACCAAAATTCAACTTAAGTCAAAGTCAACACCCAAATTCAATAGTAAATGTCAACTCGCCAAAGCTGAATTCAGAGGGTCGCCACATCATGGCCTCCTATTGGTCATGTCGTGGCCTAATAAAGACAAAACAATCGCATGATACTCCAGCCGCCACGTCGTGGCACCCAATCACCACATCGTGGAAACTAGGTTAAAAGAGCTTATAGGGTTAAGCCATTTTCCATCGACCCAATGAGCTCCAAAGCTCATATCTTTTTCTTCCGACGGTCTTAATGGATAAACTTTCCAACTTTATCTAATGATACATCCCATTAATCCTAGCTCTCAAATCTAAGATCCAAAGAGGCAACTTAATACATGGAATTTAACCAACAAGCACTTAATCCATGAAGTCTTCAGTCCAAAATTTCCAGAGGACTTTATGGATCCTAATGATCCCTAATAATGTAAACTTTATGGACATGCATACCCTATACATGTCCTTCCACAAATTTAGGTCAAAACGCAATATAACCTAGAACTCATGAAAGGTTCCTAAATCACCACCATTTCTTAGATCCATGAGGTATAATGCTCTTAGGACATAAGGAAACCATAGAGTTGGAAACTTTAACCCTTCAACTCATACAAACCACATAAAAGGGACGATAATATGACATAAAACCTAGATCTGTACAGAAAATCATCAAAAGATGGAAACTTGACGACTTATAGAGAGTCCAGAAGATGCACACAAGTAAATGGGACGATTGTTTGTTGAATTAGGCACCAACTCTTCTTTTTTATCCCTTAAAACCACTAAGAACTTGCAAAATAATCAGAAAAGATTCAAAAGGGTTAGGGTTTTGACGAGGAGTCGTTTGAAGGTGACGAAGCTTGCGGGTGGAAGAAACCCTAGCCGTTACTTCTTTAAATAGGGCTTAAAGTCCGGAAATAAGGGTTTTGGCCCAAAATGGTCGCCACGTTGTGGTACCCATTTAAGATGCGCGGTTCCAAACCAATTTTCCATCTCATGGTGATACCATCACCATGTCGTGGACAACTAGATTTTCAAACATAACTAAAATCCATACCTCAGGATTTAGATGTTACATAAAGCCCTCTTAGGGATATCTCTTCCCAAAAGAAAGAGTGATAGAATGAAAAAAAGATAAAGCGGAGAGAACCTAATACAAGTGTGGAATACAATAACATATCTTAGTGCAAAAAGGACATATATATGTCCCTCTTCTTTTGTACTTTTAATTGTTCTATCTTGGTGTCTTACGTATATTGGTCTTAAACTGCTGATTAGCAATTAGTTTCCAAGATTATTACATGGAGTGGTGTAGTTTAGTATGTAAAGGGGGTAACCTTTGTACCTTGTCTTTGGTTCCTTACAACTAGGCCTATTCTTTTCGGTATATGCTCTACCCTTTAAATAATTAAAAAAAATCCTATTCACTAGCAATACTCTAAATTGTGTACATATGAATACCAGAAGTTCATGAACATGTTAGCAACACATACCTCTTTCCATTCAAATGGGAAAGCCATTAAACCTTCATTCTTATTTTTCTGATGTTTATGTCCAATCACAAATACATGACCAAGAGAACATATACCCATTAAATGCAAATGTTTCTAACTTCGTTTTTGTGAAACTTTCTAATGACCGCAACCGCCATCCATAAGAGAATCAAATAGAGTGCATGATGAGTTACAATATACACGACAGTGTATATAAAATATGATATCACAACAATGGCTACCTATTACGTACAAAATCCGGTGAAGGTATCGTTGACCAAAATAGTGGTATTTATGTTAAGATGACTAGCATGTACATTTATAAAAAAGTTGGATCCTATGAAAAGACATTTTATTATGGTGATCTCGAAGAGATATGTTTTTTAGATTATCATATAAGAAATTTTAATATGTTCAATTATGACTGAGTTCAAAATAAAAAATGGGTTACAAAAGATAGTTTTGGCTATACCTTGGTAGAAATTGATATAGTAATACATAAGAATGATATGTTCATATTGGCCTCACAAGCACAACAAGTATTTTAGATCAAAGATCAAAAGTTTAAGAAAAAGTCGACTGTGATCATGACACGAACAAAAAATTACAAAGATACATATGAAGGCGATGATAATAAATATAACAAAATGAGTTTATCAAAGAAAGATAATAATATAATGTCACATGTAGATCAACTTGATTTGGGTGATGAATCTCATAATGATTACTTTCAATTTGACTATTTAGGTATAAAAGTACGTAACGCCATAAACGCTATTAAGATATAATAAAGGGTGCTAGACAAAACTAGTTGATTCTTTTTATTTATATTTTCATATTTTTTTAAATATTTTTGGTTAATTTTTCAATATACCCGGTTGGTTCCCGATATACATATTGGGTCTATTATAAAGAGTCTTTTATTGTTGTGGCCCTAATATTTTAATAAGTTTGTTAAAAAATAATTAACGATTTGCATGTGATCAAAATCTAGGCCTTTGGCAAATCTTCCTAGGATATCTTTGTTTTCCTTTTTATTTGGAGTTGACATTTTTTTGCAACATCAAGTCGAATTTGAGAAAAAGTATGTAACATTAAAATTAAACCATTCTAACAATTTAAACAGAGTTTAAACAGTGATGGATAATTTAAATGATCAAAATTATATTTATATAATATCCATAAGAATTTTAACCGACTATAAAAAACTTATATCGAGTGTTTCTATCTTTTATCATGATAATTGCTCACTATTAAACACAATAGACATAAAATTGTCACCATATAATTCAACTCTTTTTATTTTTGCATGACTATAATGTACCTTATAGACACATGCAACAAATTAAAGTATAACCATAAACAACATATAACCACATGTTTAATTTCTTATATCACGATAATTATTTAGTTTTAGACACATATAATGCACTAAAAAACCATAAAATACAAATAGCCAAAAAATTTATATTTTATTACGAACCAATGTTACTTTTAGACATAAATGAAATCAAAATTATGACCTTAAATTATTTTTAGCCACATGATTAATCATTTATCATGACCGAACAATGTGACTAATAGATGCTACTATTTATTCGAACAAAAACATTTTTATGAGTATATACCTTACCTTGTCGCAAAAGGTTTTTTTTTATGTGACTAATTCTAATAAAAGATTTGGTCATTTAAAATTAGACTTTGTCACTTTATATGTATTTATGTCTCACTTAATAACCGGTAAAAGATAAATATACATATCAAATAAAAACCTTTATAAATGATGACATTTGGCCAAAGTTTTTACCCGTGACAGTATATGTCAAAATTCTTATGTAAAATCATGTTAAGTATATGAATTCTGATTTACAATGATCACACATTTTTAATAAACTATGACTACAATAATCATGAAATTCCGTTAATGACTTTTAGTAACGAAAAATATAAAATTGTAACCAACCTATTTTTAGTAAAAACGTCCCCTAAAACCATTTTTATATCAATCTCGCATAACATAAAATATTACGATTAATTAATAACTTTCTAACGATCGGCTAATGTATTATTAAAAAGAGAAACAAATGGAAATACTTTCAAAAAGTTTTATCAATCTTTTATTTTAATATATAAGTATTCAATTGTATGGAATTATCATATCACAACAAGAAAACTACTTTTAGGGAAGACAAAAGTTGTCATTGCTAAAGGTTTAGTGACGACATGTCGTCTTAATGGGTCACCACTATTACTTTTTGTGACAACGCTGGACTCGATGTCGTCGCTAAAACGTGTGTCAACGCTAATGTTACCATTTATTGTTGGTGTGTATCTAAATTGACATGAATAAATAAAAAGATATAAGAAAAGGTTTTAAAGAAACAATACTAGAAAACAGGGTGTTTTCCTAGGGAAATTAGTGACGGAAATTTTCCGTCGGAAATTAGAAACAGAATTCCGACGGAGTTGTGACAAACATAAAAACCCTAATTTTAGTTATGTAATACTGACTATTTAGCAACGGAAATAATTTTCGTCGGAAATCCATCACTAAATACCGACGAATTGTAAACAATATTCTCTACTTGGGCTGTCTGTCGCTATTTTGTCGGTAATCACAGATGGATTTCCGACGGAAATGCTTTTTCAGAAAATAAATCCATTTTTTTTATAGTAATACTCTATAAATAATTCAATTATTAATATTAGTATTACTAATTTTATAATTCTTTATTTTTATAATTAAAATAATATATATATATATATATATATATATATATATATACATATATATATATATATATATATATATATATTAATATACCAAATAATTTAAATTTTTTTATTATTATAGTATAAGTATTTTTTTACTTATAATTAATAAGAAAATTATAAATTATCCTGTAAATGTTGTTTTGAGAAAATAAATAACCTATTATTATTATTATTATTATTATTATTATAAAAATAACTTAATTATTATTATTATTATTATTATTATTATTAGTTAACTAATAATTTTTATATTTAAAATATTATAATTATTAACCAAATAAATCAACTTATTTATTAGTATTAGCATAAAAATAGTTTAATTACTATAAATAAATATTATAAATAAATAATAGTAATTAAATAGCTATTTACTTTTTAATTAAAATAATATAATTTTTATTATTCATTACAATTTATCATAACTATTAGCATAATAATAATAATAATAATAATAATAATAATAATAAAATGTAATATATACAATAATAATACAATTAATAATAATAAGAAAATAATAAATTACCAACATAAATGCTTTTTTACAAAATAAATAAACCTTTTTTAATAGTTCTGTTATAAAAATAAATCAATCACTGTTATTAATATTAATAATTAAATAACAACTATTTTTATAATTAAAATATTATAATTATTAACCAAATAATAATAATAGTAATTATAATAATAATTACAGTAACTATAATTTGTTCAATGTATATTAATTGGTTCACAATAAAGGTGTGAGTAAGACAAAGCTCTAAAAACCATGTTTGGTCCCCGAGAACTTGAAACTTAAAATCGAAACGTTTGTTCTGAAGGTGTACACGGGTGTATGTATGTATATATTAGTTATAATTTGTAAAATGTGTAATTATTTAGGTATTATATGGGTGTGAGAAAAAGAAATTGGAAAAAACGATGTATGGTGCTCGAAAATTCGAAAATTAGAACAAGTCTGTCCGAAATCCGTCACTAATTACCAACGGATTAGCGACAAATGATGATATTCCGTCAGAAATCCGTCGGTAATCAGCAACTGATTTCGGACGCTTGTTCTAACTTTTGACTTTTTGAGCACCCGACATTGTTTTTTCTGCTTTGTTTTTCTCACACATATATTATACATCGATTACTATATATTTACCAAATTATAGCTAATGTACACATACATACATCCATGTACACCTTCGAGACTGACGTTTCGATTCTAATTTTCAAGTTTTTGAGCAACAAATGTCATTTTTCCATTTATTTATTTATGACACCTGTATTATAAATAAAATATGATACATTTACCAAATTACAACTAATATACACATACAAACATCCGTACACACCATCAGAGCTCCGTTACTAATGTTAATGCTGTAACGTTTTAATCATGGGCGGAGCTTTATTAGGGCGAGGGGGGTTGTCGCCCCCCCTGATTTTTTTGTTACAAATAGCCCCCTATACTTTCACTTTATATATATTAGACCAAAAAATATAAAATTTTGGCGGTGGCCCTCCTGCTCACCGATTTTTATACATATTATATTTTCGCCCCACCCCCCCCCCCCCAAATCATATGTTGAAGCTCCGCCCCTGGTTTTAATATATATTAATACATGGAATCCCGATGGTGTTTACGGTTGTATGTACTAAGTTTGCTACAATTTGTTCAATGTGTATTAATTGGTGTATAATAAAGGTGTGAGTAAGATAAAGAAATAAAAACCATGTTTGGTCCCCGATAACTTGAAAACTATAATCGAAACGTCGGTTCCGAAGGTGTATACGGGTGTACGTATGTGTATATTAGTTATAATTTGTAAAATTTGTAGAAGCCCGATGAAATTAGGTATAAATGTGTTGCCCTAATATTTTGTGATACGTGTGTTTAAGTGTGAAACTCTTATTTCTTTTTCTTTTAAGCATACAGCCGAAACACATTCAGAAACACAAATTTCCTTTCTTCTGTTTCTTCTTTCCTTTGCAATCGATTTTACGGGAAAAAAAATCACAACTTCTCCTTTTTTTTTGTTGATCTTGCATCCCAAAAATTCAAAGGGTGTTTGGCTTCGGTTGTTGCAGGTGGGTGACGAAGGGTGGTATTGGGGCTGTTCTTGGTGGGTTTCGACAAAGCAGGGGAGGTTGGTACCGGAAGTGGTGATGAAGATGGCAACCGGTGGTGGTTATTTTGCTCGGTTGTGGGAAAAATGAAAGAGGAGGTAGAGGTTCTCGGTGGTGGTGGCTGGTTTGGGGTAGGGAAAAGCGAGGCACTACAAGAAAACAACCTTTTAGCGATGACTTGTTTAGAGATGACAAATGTCGTCTCAAAAAACTCACTTTTAGAGAGAACATGTTGTTGCTAATAAATATTCGAAAATTTTAAATTTGTCTCATATTTTGCGATGACAATCTGCATGTAAAAGACAAGCGGGAAAATTTTGTTGTTGACCGCGTTTTTTTTATACTTTTTGAGACGACAAGTTGCAGCTACAATGTAGGCGGGATTCTAAATTTTTTAAAATATTTATAACAAAATTATAATTTTTATTTAAAGAGAAATTGTCATCGCTAAAAATGAAATTTATATTAAATGTTTTTTTTCATGATCTAAATGTGATATGCTTATGGATTTAGTCTCACAGACTACCAAGTTCCATCACTTTGTTCTAAAAAAACACTTCTACCCTTTGTTTTTGCCTCACTTACATCTCCGATCTCTCATCCGACATCTCTCGCGTCCGGCATCCGCTCAACCCCAACGTCTTCCCACCTTCGGGGTTTCTTTCATTTTCGGTAAGATCCTTCATCCGTCTCCAGCATCCCCTAATTTTCTGTGCCATACCCACACGTTGGATGATTCTAAAATTAGGGTTGTTGTAAAATTTTACAAGCATAACCTTCAACTTGGGGAAGTGTCTATGAGGTTTTGAATCATTGTTGGCCAGCGGTTTGGGGTTTTGAAACAAAACATGAACTTTGACTAAAATTGGGAATTCTTGAATTTAATGGTTTAAGTGTAAATATATAACAGTAAGTATGAGTAAAATGGTCAAATATGGGGATTGTGATTGTTAGTTGCTACTATTTACATGATATTTAACTTCATTATTTGGTAGTTTTGAGTATGTTATGCAGATTCAAAGTGAAATATGGTTGGTGAATTTGAATATGATATGCATAGTTAAAATCAAATATGAAATTACAACGAAAAAATGGTCAAATGTTGGGATTCTGATAGTAATTTGTCTTTAGTGATTTTTGGTTGACTTTGATGTAAGTGAACATTTTCTATTATCTAAACCGATATAACCTATGGCTATGATATTTGTAATTACATTGTTGAGCATTGTTATAATTAATTGTTGTAATTTTGTGGAGACTATGGCGGTGGTGGTGACCCTCCTCGTTGGAATTTAGATAGGATACCTACATCTTGCGAGACTTGTAAGTTACTATTTTAATTACATGTTTTTATGTTATTGATGATTTACTATTAATAATATGTTCTTTTTTATGACAAATGAATCCCGAGACACAACAAATTCAAAGGTGCAATAGATAACAGGCATGACACTCATTTTAAGGACAATCATGGATGGGCAAGCGAGCAAGCGTGATTAGCTTATGTAAGTATCTAATTAACCTTTCAGAGAATTTTGTGATCATAAATTGAACATTAACCAAAAAAGAGTAATTAAATTGGTTTAGAATTCATATAAGTCTATTTTCTAAATACTGACCATCGATGTCTTATGTTCTTACATGCTACATTGTTACTTCTTGTGAGAATCTTGAAATGCCCCTGTTAAAAGTAAATTGAAAAATATTAACCATAGATGTGTATTAAGTTCTTACATGTATGTTAAAAGTGAATTGAAATATTTTTTTTGTCATGTTTTGTTAAGATTTATGCATGTATTAAGATGACTGAGATGCCTTTGCTACATCAAAGATAAATTTAAAAACTAGTTTGTTAAAATGCATGTAAATTTATGATAGTTTTTGTTATGGTTTATAATGATTAATTCTTAGTAGTGAAATTATAAGTACTAATATTTATTAAGATTTAAGAGTAAACTATTATGTTGCTAACTAATCTCCTTCAAATATGCAGCAACAGTTGGTTGCAGAAAAGCAAATACAATTTCAGCGGGAGCATCATCTTCCGTAAGGTGTTTGGTGATCGTTGTGGTCACGACATCGGACTTGGACGGAAGTTAAGCCCATCGGCTTTACCATTTTCCTCAAACACTTTCACATCATCTTATTATGAGACAATACAAGAGATGATACGAAGTGCGCAAGAAGCTTCGAATCGACGTCATGAAGAACAGAATAGGAAAAGGTACCAAGATTTAGTTAGTGCACTTTTACTTGTGATTCCTAATGCAAATCTTGCCCACTTCCCACCATTTCAATCTACACTGGCACCTCAGTTTGACTACAATACCTTTATGAGTACAACAAATCAAGTATCACCGCAATAGTCTCTTGGTGGTGGCGACAAGGAAGATCTGAGTGAAAATATGTTGTTTATTTATGAAACTTTCTATTGGTTTAGTGTTTTCCTGGATTTTTTGGCTAACTTATCATTGATTTAGTATGTTAAATTAATGTTTTGATGGATTTTTTTTTTTGTTAAAGAGAGATGTATCTTTGACTTATTGTTTTGTTGAAAATGGAATTATGGGTTTTGTATTATTGCTAATATTCATGGAAAATTGGAATTGTGGTTTTTGTATTATTGCTATATGTTAATATTCATTAAAAATTTCTGGAAACAACTTATTATTATTATTTTTTTTATAGTTTTTAGTCTCTGAAAGTTGTTATATTTTTAAATTATTAATTACTATTAGAGATAACCTTTCGTCTCTAAAAAGAATTAATTATTTAAATAATTTATTACCTTTAGAGACAACCTTTCGTCTCTAAATCCAATGACTTTCGATGACGCGCATTTCGTCGCAAATGAAACTTTCAGCGACAGGGCTACAGCGAGGACACTTTCTGCGACGACAGTCGTCGCTATTACTCTTTAGAGACAACAACAATACTTTTTGAGCCAACTTTTGTCGTCTCTAAAAGGCACTTTTCTTGTAGTGAGGGTAGCGACTGGTTTGAAGACGGTGATGAGGCTATGAAAACGAAAGGCAGCAGGTGGGTTTAGTGGGTTGAAGCTGGAGGTTGTGTGATTTACGATTGTATGCAATCGACGATGGCAAAGTTGCGACGGAGGGTGATCATGATGTGCGTGGTGGTTCACGGTGCTTGGAATGCAACGATGGAAGAGGAAAAGGTGGTGTTAGGTAGTGAAAAAGAAGTTGTAGCAAGTCGATGATGGTGGTGATGTTTGGTTACGGTGGCTGTGTTGGTTTTCTTACCCTCTAAACGAGTAAGAGGAAGGTGGTGTTCTAGTCGGGGTTCAAACAGAAAAGCCGAAGGTTTATGTAACGGCCCGATTCCCGAGTATCCATTTATAGTTATAAATTTTCATGGTTTCAAGGTCTACTCGACGAGTTGGTGGCCTGACTCGCCGAGTAGCAGCGGGTTGGTCCGCGAGTTTAAGTGACCTACTCGCCGAGTCCATAAAGGGACTCGACGAGTAGGAGCTGGCAGATGAAACCCTAAATCCCGGGGTTTTGCACCCTATTTAAAGAAGCATAAGCCTCCTTTGGCCTCTTTGCAGTCCTTTGAGAGCTCAGAAAAAACCCTAATTCGTGTGGTGCTTCATTCTTGTGTGTCTAAAGCTTTGGAGAGGAGATCTTTTGAGAAGAAGAGCTTGGAGGACAAAAGGCTAGGGGCAAGGAAGTGTGGGAAATCAAAAATCTACCTCAGATAGCATCATTTGGAGGTATCAAGTCCTCACCTTTACTTCATTTTCCTTCTAGACCTCTTTTGGTTGAGATTTAGGGTTTTTATGGTTTGATTGAGATGATAATGTGGGATATGAGCTAGATCTGAAGTTGTAACTTCAGATTTGGACCTTTCTTGGGTTCTAGAGTCATAAAGCTCCGAATTTGGTCATGTATGAAGCCTCTTTGAGTATGAAACCCCTATTGTGAGCTTGGATTTGACATTAAGAGCCTTTGTAGCTATGCATGCACGTAAGGTTTGCAACTTTACGTGAAAAGCATACCTTAGAAGCTTGGATCCGTAATTTGGAGCCACTGCATGGCTTAAAAGAGTCTGTATGCCTTAAGGAGTGAAGGAAACTCGGCGAGTCGCAAGGTGGACTCGGCGAGTCTCATGAAGATGAGCCTGGACCCGACGAGTTGGATGAACAACTCGGCGAGTCCGATGAAGATTGTCGTGGACTCGACGAGTTGTATGAACAACTCGGCAAGTTGGTTGAGGTTTCCCCAATTTATGTATGCGCGTGTAACCGTCGATTTGCAAGAAGGAAACTCGACGAGGGGCCTTAGGGTTTCGATCGTAAACTGAAGGAACTCGACGAGTCACTCCGGTGACTCGGCGAGTGGACAAGTCCTTCAAGGAACTCGGCGAGTAGCCGAGGGTACTCGGCGAGTTAGGGTCAACATGGACTGTCAACCTTGACTGTTGACTTTGACCTTGACCAGGGGTTGACCAGTTGACCACTGGCGGTATTTTGGTAAATTGGAGATTTATGGAAAAAGGGTTTATGGTAACTACAAGTGGTGGAGTTCGTGTTGGTGATTCAAGAGTTTTAGCCTATCATTTTCAGTGCGGCATTGTGAGGTGAGTTATCGTCACTATATCAACAGGGTCTAAGGCACCAATGCCGGCCCTTTATGGTTTGTATTTGGATTATTGCATGATATGCTTACTGATTTACATCCTGGTAGTTAGGATGATGATATGCTATGTTAGTGACCGGTTAGGTCAATATCCTGGTTATAGGATTGTTGATATGTTTATCGATCTGTTAGATCGGCGTCCTGATAATTAGGACGGTATTATGTTTAGTGACCTGGTTAGGGTCGGTATCCTGGTATATAGGATGATGCTATGTTAGTGACCGGTTAGGTCGGTATCCTGGTTAGGATGTTGCTATACTATATGATCTGCTAGATCAGTTTGTCTGTCTATGGACTGTTATGTGATTACCTGTAATATGTGCACATGGTTATTTGCTTGATGTTTGGGTTGAGGCGATCCTGCTTGGTGCTGAAGGCCAACATACCCTACGAGCGGTCCGGATAGACTATAGGCCTGTACGGCGGTCCAGTCATACCGAAGGCTCGGGATAGATCCAGATAGACTGTAGGCCCGGTGCGGGCGGTCCAGTCATACTGTAGATTCAGAGAGTGGACCGGGTGGACTGAAGGCCCGCTGCGGGTGGACCAGTCACACTTTATACTCGAGATGCATGGCTATTACGTATTTGTTGATATGATATGATTATGGTTATATGAGGTTGGTATTTTGGGGGGTAACTCACTAAGCTTTCGGGCTTACAGTTTTAGTTTATTGTTTCAGGTTCAGCGGATGGTCGTACACTTCCTCGATTTACGATTATGATTTCTGGGAACTCTGATGTATAAACTATTTTGAAAACAAATTGTAATAATTGAATGGTTTCAAATGAATCAAAAAGTTTTAAATTGGCTCAAAATATTGGGATGTTACAAGTTGGTATCAGAGCCTTGGTTTGAGTGAATTGGAGGAACATTCGTGTGAATCCAGTCTCAAATCAAGGAAAGGCTTTCAAAATGATTTTTATAGTTTTTCAAAATAAGTAAAAGAGGATGCGAAGTGTACGATCAGCCGGAGCCAGTAAGTAGACCCCAAAATACCATACGACTTTTAGATATCGTGATATGTTAGAACAGCATGCTAGTACTAGGCTAGGGATCTTCAGGAATTGCATGATAGAATTGTCTGATTTCATGATGCCTGTTAGCCTAGGGTATTCCTTATATGAGATTGACATCATTACTGTAGTTACTTGTGTATGCATCACAGTTGTATATAATTAAGATCTTATAGCCTGAGAATATTTGATCTGGCCTTATGTTCAGTTCTTATTGATTAGGGCTTAGGGTAGGATTGGATATTCAAAAGTCTATAGGGTCCAGCGTTATGTATGGCTAGCATACACTAGTGCTGCAGGGGTTGATGGAAGTTTCATGGATGGGTGGGTAGTGAGAGGCCGGGAGGCCAGTGATGAGATATTTAGCATTCATATAGAGTGAGGATTTATCGCTCAGGGTGTTGTGGTGATACTGGAGACAAATATAGGTATGTATGGAAGGTAGTATGGGCCCGTACTACTGAAAGCACAGGACCCATATGCGTATCAAGGAAGTCACAGCCCCCAGGGTTGGCTTGGAGTCGGTTCCCATGATTATGGTATGGATTATTCGAGACGTTTTGAGAACGGATCCGGATCAGGATCGAGAACTGGCAGCCAGGATAGGCCAGTATTGTCAGAAGATCGTGTCAGGAGGGGATCATCCGGGAGTAGGTGATCGAGATCGTTCGGGGACAGATTCCGGAGATGATTGGGTCTTTTAAGACCGTCATGGTTGAGTATTTCGACGAGTGCTATGCAGCCAGTGCCGAGACGGTTTCCATGGCAGCTTTAACAGCTTTAACGAAGGCAAAGGGAGGAGCTGGTCGAGCTTCCTAGTTCTGGGACATATTCTGATAAGCAGAGGGCTGTAATTATTTGGATCGGGAAGATGATCTGTACTCGTTATATTTCCGCGGGTTGAGCGGGAAAGGTTAGCACATGGGTTTCTAGATTTGAGGCTCGGGGGTTTTCTCGAGGCCGGAATGTGAGTCGCGGGAACTCCGGAAGGGAGTGATGATTATGTTCAGCTGGGGTTTTGCAGCTGGAAGTGGAATGGTTAATTGATGGGTTGGACTGTCATTTTATAGGGCAAGGATTGTGCCCTTTCAGTTTTCCGAGCTCGAAAGAGTGAGCAGGCCTGTGACACCAGGATCAGGTTGTATTCTTGCTCGGGGTCAGTTGGTTGAAGGGATTGGCAATATTATTTCAGCGCCGGTGAGCTCATGACGGTCGACGTGGCATAAGTATTTGTGAGGTCCGGTTTGCCTTGGATCTCTTGTGTCAGACAGAAAGGATTGATTGTGCGATCTATTGCACTTTTGGGATTGTATACTATGTCTTGGGAATAATTTATAGCCCGGTTTAGGGCAGAGGTTGTTTCAGCTGCTACAGTTCAGCTGTGGGCGGTTGAGCTGGTAAGTGAGTCAGGGTGCGAACCCTGAAGAGAATGATTTCTAGAGCCCGAGAGCGGGAAGCTTGTTTGGAACACCTTTAGGAAAAAGGGTATTAGGTGTGAAGTCGGCATATAGGGTTCCACAGAAGGGTTATCCATCATCGTCAGGATTCAGTGGTTTTAGCAACCGTTAGTGATTTAAGAATGAAAGCGCCAAGGGAAGTGGTTCGTTGCTGAGGTATTATCTGCAGCATTTATCTTTTGGTCTCCAGGACATGAGGGTGGGGCCATTCAAGCATTATTGACTGTCGGTTACACTGGGATACAGAAAGTGTTCATCTGGTTATTAGAAGTGTGTGATCAATTGGGAAAGAGTTGGTTGTCATCGGATCGATTGTGGGAAAGTGAGAAGGGTTGGGAACTTCCCCAATGTCCATGTATTGTGAAGGCTTAGTCGAATCTAAGTGGGGGAGCATCGTCCCAAGATACAAATCGGTGTTGAAAATGGGATAAGTCTTGCATCATTGGCAGGAAGGAAGACAAACCAAGTGGCTGTTGGGTTGGAGGATTGTGTGAGTTGGTAGTTTGGTAAAACTCCCCAGCATGTGTGGCACGTCTTCTCGGTGGTTGATAACATAATTCGGGAAATCAGGTTGGAGTTCTGATCATGGTTTGAGTTCAGTTCGAGTATTCGGTCGAGGGTGTGCTAGACTCTGAGGGTCTTTGGATTGATAGATTGAGGGTTTTGTTAGCTGCCAGGGCTCGGCAATACATTCAACACGGGAGTGCGGGTTATTTAGCGTATGTAGTAGACACACGGGTCAGGGAACAAACCACGAATTTCCGAGAGGGTGGACAATCGACATGAGGCCTAGGGTTAGGCTGGGGATATAGTCCACATAGTAGATCAGGAGTTCGAAGCCCCAAGTGGGTGAGAACAGGATGCATGGGAGAAAGCATCAAGCGGGGTGGTCCAGGGAGATGCTCAACAGTTTAGAGCGGTCCGGATAGACTGAAGGCCAGTGGGGCGTACCAGTCAGACCGAAGGCTCGGAGAACGGTCCAGACAGGCTGAAGGCCCAGAGAGGCGGTCTAGACATGTTGAAGGTTCTGAGAGTGGTCCAGATAGACTGAAGTCCTGGTAGGGCGGTCCAGTCAGGCTGAAGACTCTGTATATATGTTCGTAGATCTATGTTCGGGTATTGAGTAGGTTGCTATGCTATAGCAATCAATAGGTCTCTTCCGAGTGTTGATCATGCTGCTGGAGTAGGCTGAAGACTCCAGTGTATCTTGGTTTGATCGGAAGTTGTTGTTAGAGATCAGATGGAGTGCAAACGATCTTGGTGATCCCATCAGTTCGGAGTGCCTCCGAGGTTTCATCTTCTTGGATCGGGTAATACTGCAGTTAGGGACTGATAGTGGATCCGAATGGATATTAGTCAGTTTTGGGAAGGTTTGGGATTAGAATATCCTGTCATTCAGGTTTTGGGAACCGGGTTAGATCTTTCTCATGATCGTCTATGGCATTTGGTTGGGGTTGAGGCGGTCCTGCTCTATACAGTAGGCCAAGATATCCGGTGCGGGCCGACTGTAAGTTGTAGGCACGGAGGCTCAAAGGGAGCGGTGGGGTTGAGGTGGTAGGCCAACAAACCCTGAGAATTTCAACTCAATAGTTGAATTGATTAGACATGTTGGTATTCCAACCCTAAGGGGGTGATATGGGTTAGATATGAGTGTCGTACTGGTTGGACGGTAGTGGTAGGTATGGTGATGATGGTTTGAGTTATTGTGGTGTTCCTTGGGTTGGTTCATCTGCGAAAGGGCCATAGCATGTCTGAAGTAAGAAAAAGATGGGTCACGGAAGACCAGGTAGGATGTGAGGCTGACGTGGGTCATGTAGCGTTCATTATGTTGGCAGGGCGTGGAAGCAAGTCCAGCCAGTCGGATTTTTCTCAAGAGATGCGTGGGACTGCTGTGTGTATGTGTCTTTTGGTTCAGTAACTAGTGAGGTGTCCTATGATCAGGTAGTGGACCGACAAGTTGGGACCAAGGAGGTTTCGACTTCGCTTGAGAAACGTCATATGGTAGCAAGAAGAGTTGAAATGGGTTTATGACTTGGGATTCATGTGTAGTAGTAGTTTTTGCATCGTTATGTTGCTAGTTAATGATAGGAGCGTCGATTAGACCTTCGAATGGCAGAGGAAAGTGGATATCTGCAGGTCGAAGTGTTGGGCATCTGAGGTAACGACGGTAGTGTCGATCGGTCATCGGGATCATTCCAGTCATAGGCTGTGGGCATAGAGATTGTGTTGGTTATTTTGCGGTAGGAGCGCGTTCGGATTGGATGTATTGTTGAAGATTCGGGGGAGTTGCACTCGGTTGTGGCGAAACTGAGGAGGGTGCATGAGACGCAAGGATAGATCCTTCGGTCTCAAGTTATGAGTAGACTCGGGTTATGTTCATAGAGGTATTCCAATCTAGGGTATTCCATCATAGGGATGACCGGGCCCTGTGATTGATTGGACCTGATATGTTTGGTATTCCAGGCCGAGGTTGATTGGGCCAGGCATGAGTCTCCGTATTTATTAGTGGACTGATTATGTATAATATTCTGGGAGCTGAAGGACGCATTATCCTGTCAGCACAAAGGGGTTCGCTTCAGGAAAAGGGAAGGTTTGGTATCCGACACTTTGGATCATCAGGATTTCGTCAGGTTGGCGACGTGGCATATAGGTTAGGGCTTCCGGAGGAGCTTAGTCGGATTCACAGCACTTTCCACGTTTCGCAATTGCGAAAGTGCGTTATGGACCAGCAGGTGGTGGTATCCTTGGATGACGTACAGGTCGAGGAGCGCCCGCACTATGTCGAGAGGGTCGTGGCCATACTAGAGAGGAAGGTGAAGATTCTACGGAACAAGGAGATACCTTTGGTGAAGGTACAATGAGAACATCGGAGGGGATCCGAATGGACGTGGGAGCCGGAGGCAGAGATGCGGGAGCACTATCCAGGGTTGATTCACTGCAGCAGACTTCGAGGACGAAGTCTAGTTTAAGTGGGGGAGAATTATAACGCCCCGATTCTCGAGTATCCATTTATAGTTATAAATTCTCATGGTTTCAAGGTCTACTCGACGAGTTGGTGGCCTGACTCGCCGAGTAGCAGCGGGTTGGTCCGCGAGTTTAAGTGACCTACTCGCCGAGTCCATAAAGGGACTCAACGAGTAGGAGCTGGCAGATGAAACCCTAAATCACGGGGTTTTGCACCCTATTTAAAGAAGCATAAGCCTCCTATGGCCATTTTGCAGTCCTTTGAGAGCTCAGAAAAAACCCTAATTCGTGTGGTGCTTCATTCTTGTGTGTCTAAAGCTTTGGAGAGGAGATCTTTTGAGAAGAAGAGCTTGGAGGACAAAAGGCTAGGGGCAAGGAAGTGTGGGAAATCAGAAATCTACCTCAGATAGCATCATTTGGAGGTATCAAGTCGTCACCTTTACTTCATTTTCCTTCTAGACCTCTTTTGGTTGAGATTTAGGGTTTTTATGGTTTGATTGAGATGATAATGTGGGATATGAGCTAGATTTGAAGTTGTAACTTCAGATCTGGACCCTTCTTGGGTTGTAGAGTCATAAAGCTCCGAATTTGGTCATGTATGAAGCCTCTTTGAGTAAGAAACCCCCATTGTGAGCTTGGATTTGACATTAAGAGCCTGTGAAGCTATGCATGAACGTAAAGTTTGCAACTTTACGTGAAAAGCATGCCTTAGAAGCTTGGATCCGTAATTTGGAGCCACTGCATGGCTTAAAAGAGTTTGTATGGCTTAAGGACTGAAGGAAACTCGGCGAGTCGCAAGGTTGACTCGACGAGTCTCATGAAGATGAGCCTGGACCCGACGAGTTGGATGAACAACTCGGCGAGTCCGATGAAGATTGCCGTGGACTCGACGAGTTGTATGAACAACTCGGCGATTCGGTTGAGGTTTCCCCAATTTATGTATGCGCGTGTAACCGTCGAGTTGCAAGAAGCAAACTCGACGAGGGACCTTAGGGTTTCGATCGTAAACGGAAGGAACTCGATGAGTCACTCCGGTGACTCGGCGAGTGGACAAGTCCTTCAAGGAACTCGGCGAGTAGCCGAGGGTACTCGGCGAGTTAGGGTCAACATGGACTGTTAACCTTGACTGTTGACTTTGACCTTGACCAGGGGTTGACCAGTTGACCTCTGGGGATATTTTGGTAAATTAGAGATTTATGGAAAAAGGGTTTATGGTAACTACAGGTGGTGGAGTTCGTGTTGGTGATTCAAGAGTTTTAGCCTATCATTTTCAGTGCGACATTGTGAGGTGAGTTATCCTCACTATATCAACAGGGTCTAAGGCACCAATGCCGGCCCTTTATGGTTTGTATTTGTATTATTGCATGATATGCTTACTGATTTACATCCTGGTAGTTAGGATGGTGATATGCTATGCTAGTGATCGGTTAGATCAATATCCTGGTTATAGGATTGTTGATATGTTTATCGATCTGTTAGACCGACGTCCTGATAATTAGGACGGTATTATGTTTAGTGACCTGGTTAGGGTCGGTATCCTGGTATATAGGATGATGCTATGTTAGGGACCGGTTAGGTCGGTATCCTGGTTAGGATGTTGCTATACTATATGATCTGCTAGATCGGTTTGTCTGTCTATGGACTGTTATGTGATTACCTGTTATATGTGCACATGGTTATTTGCTTGATGTTTGGGTTGAGGCGGTCCTGCTTCGTGCTGAAGGCCAACATACCCTACTAGCGGTCCGGATAGACTATAGGCCCGTACGGCGGTCCAGTCATACTGAAGGCTCGTGATAGATCCACATAGACTGTAGGCCCGGTGCGGGCGGTCCAGTCATACTGTAGATTCAGAGAGTGGACCGGGTGGACTGAAGGCCCGGTGCGGGTGGACCAGTCACACTGTATACTCGAGATGCATGGCTGTTACGTATTTGTTGATATGATATGATTATGGTTATATGAGGTTGATATTTTGGGGGGTAACTCACTAAGCTTTCGGGCTTACAGTTTCAGTTTATTGTTTCAGGTTCAGCGGATGGCCGTGGGTAGGCGAAGGCATGACCGTACACTTCCTCGATTTACGATTATGATTTCTGGGAACTCTGATGTATAAACTATTTTGAAAACAAATTGTAATAATTGAATGGTTTCAAATGAATCAAAAAGTTTTAAATTGGCTCAAAATATTGGGATGTTACAGTTTAATTATGTACTTTGGAATATTAACTAGTGTATTTTTAGCTGTGTAAACAAATATGGTAATAGTATTTTGTGACAATTTATGAAAAGTCAATGGTGGTGATCTTTTTCATATATTCACTTTTTACTTTTTGCATTTGTGTGTGGGGAAAAAAAATGGAAATTTTTTATTTTTTAATTATTTTTAATTTTTTAAAAAATCATTTTGCCGACGGATTAGTGATAGGAAAGTCTGTCACGAAATGGTAAGAATATCAGTTGGTACTCCGTCACTAAGAGGAATCAGTCGGTAAACCTTCAATGACAATTACGTCGGTAATCCGTCAGTAATTCGTCCGGAAATGTGTCCGTCGGAACTCCGTCACTATTGCGTTGTTAATTTGGTCAAAGAATTTCAACTAATGGCCGTCGGAATCCGTCGGAAATCAATCACAAATTCCGTCGGTATTTCATCGGTAAAAGTTACCCACAGGGTTTTTTGCGACATACCGAATTCCGTCGGAAACCGCGTTTAGCGACGGATTTCCCACGGATATGACCATCAGAAATCGCCCAGTTTTCTAGTAATGAAAATGCGCTCTATATGAAGTTTGGTTAAGGAAAAGATTTATAAAAGGATAATCATTGTAAAAAATTTACAAAAAAATCTTTTAAAAGAAAATATCATCATAAATTATTTAGGAGAATATTTATAAACGATTAATAACTTAATCCTCTCCAATAAAAAACTTCAAATAAACAATCATCAATATTTTTAATTTTGTAGAAAAATATTATTTACTATTTATCGTTCATTTAATATATTTTGAATGATATAACCTGTTAGAACTCAACGTTTTTCACGTTCATCGACAATATTTCTGAAACTAAATTATGCCCTCTCAAGGCATATCTTAATTGACAAGAAGAAAGAGTGATAGAGTGAAAAAAAGATAAAGCGGAGAGTACTTAATGCAAGTATGGAATACATCAAATATATCCTGGTGTGAAAAACGACATGTCCCTCTACTTTTATACTTTTAGTTGTTCTATATATCTTGGTCTGTTAATTAGTTATACCGGTGCTGATTAAGCGATTAGTTTCCAGGATTATTATATAGAGTACTGATGTTGTTTAGAAAGGGGTTAAACTTTGTACTCCGTCTCCAGCTTCCTGCAGCTAGATCTATTCTTTTCATAATATATGCTCTGCTGTTGAAAAAAAATTAAACAAATCTTATTCATTAGCAATGCACTCGATCAACTGTGTACTAGGAATATGTTTAGCAAAAAGAAAGTGAAAGGAAGAAAAAAAGATAATGCTGAGACTAATTAATGCAGGTATCGAATATAATAATTAGCCCTATATGCAGTATATATAAACCACGAAGAAGCTCATCAACATGGTACCCACAAAATCAAGACTCGCATGCATTCAATGCGAATGTTTCTAACTTCGTTTATGTGAAGCTTTCCAGTGAAAGAAACTACCATCTATGGGAGAAGCAGACACTAGTAGAGAAAGCATTTAATAATGCGGTGGAAATGATTAATTAGTGCGGTTATCGAAGGGAACTGATTCGTACACAACATTTTTTCTCCGCACACTACAATTTGTGCTTTAAAGTGTTGTATTGTACAACTCTATAATGCATAAATTGTTGTGTATGACAAAAAACTGTTGTGTACGAATCACTTCCCAAAAAAATATAGCATCAAAAAACAACCCCATTTAATGATGTAGTTATAAAACCGCACCAAAAAAAGACGAAACCGCTCCAAAAAACAAAGGGTTCTACCATTTTAATTCGCACCAAAAAAATGAACCGCATTTTTAAATTATAAAATGAAACCTTCATTGGTTTTGAGTTAAATGTACCAATAAATGCAACTTAATGCTATATTTCCAAAATACTGACTTCTCCGAATTGTGTGAATAAATCAACAAGTTAATATCCTTCATATTCTGATTCTATTTCCTAATGTACCGTCACCAAAATAACATAAAATATTCATTAAAAAGTTTACAATTGAACAATGGTGGAAGTAAAATACATTGTCCTTCTAGATCTTCTAGGACTCTGCAATATTATCAAACTATGCACGAAAGCCATTCTCTACCAGCTTCCTCAACTTTATCGGTCCAATGGCCATAATTGTCAACAAATCTGGATATGGCAGGATTGGGTCATTGGATCCTCTTTCCAAAAAGAGGACCTAAATTAACTAAAACTCATGAGAAAAATGTCAAAAAAACATTTAAAATTCAATTAATTCTTTGGTATGAAAACACAACCACACCCAACCAAAATGAGAAATGATAAAGAAAAGAAAGTCATGCCTTAACTTGATATTGATTTCACTTTCAATCTGCATATTTATTCCTGTAATATAATGAGTATGCAGATTTAACTGTTAGAAAAAAAATGTTTAAAACATACAAAGTACATATAGTCTTAGCATTACGGAGAACTTGAGAATGTTATGTTATTAGAAACATCCAAAAGTTGGACACAACTCTAGAATCTTTTAGGAGTGAAAATATCAGGACAATATCTTAAACTTTCCACCTCTTGTTAAACAAATATTTGACTTATGAACATGCATTATGATTATGTAGATATTATACACACATTAAAAAAAGAAACTTTAGAATAAAAAATTGTTTAAGTTATATACAAAAAAAAGAGTAAAATCTCACCCTAGCAATGTGAATTATAGAATTCCCCTTTTCCTTGAGTAAAAAATAACAAAGCTAGAGTTGGTATTTGTAGAAACTAATCCAAAAGTCAAAATTAGATAAAAAAAATTAACAAACCTTCATAAATTGAAAAGGTGAAGGTATGAAGTACAAACAAGAGAAAAATAAAATTCCAGAGGCTACATAACCAATCAACAAAAAACCCTACCTCTGTCGATTCTTGGTATTCCCTATGTCGATGATCACTCCAAACCATGAATTTCTTCAAAAAGGAAAAACAAAATTGAAATTAATACAAACAGATGGAAGAGATGATAGAGAAAAAAAAAGTTGAAGCTGATACATAAAAAAGGGGCGTTCAAGTGGTCTTCAATGAAGGGGGTGAAGATGCATCCGATGAAAGGATTGAGGGTGTCGCTGGAAATCAAACCCATCAAACAAAACTATTTAAGAATGGAAACAATTAGGAATATACTAACAATAAGAAAAATCTAAGCTAGGGTTTTCAGATTTTGTACCAAAACACGAGGAGGAAGTCGTCGGTTGAAGCAGAAGGTCGCTGCTCGCTGGTATCTATTGTGTCTTCGTCATCTACCTTTGGGTGAGAGATGAGACAACGAAATAATATAAAGGAAAGGAATCGCGCGGGGGGAATGAAAAAATTGAATGGGAAAACCATCACCCAGGAACGAAATTGAAGGAGGGAACTAAATGTTTAATGATGTGATTCTGATATAAACGCACCAACAAATGCAATTTAATGCGGTCATACGGAAACCGCTCCATCAAATGTTGTAAATAATGCGGTTTACTAGTTTATTGATGTGAAAATAGTTTTTGGTTTTTTAATGATGCGGTTTTAACCTACCACCGCACCAAAAAAAGAAAAACCCATCGCACTATTAAATAGCTTTTGTACTAGTGAGATGGGGTGTCTCCTGAAGAGTTACAATCTCTATGGCATTGTATGTGATCCAAGTACCCGAGACTTGATTGATACTGCACCTAAGAGTCTTGTCAAGGGTTGGATTTTCAGTACGATAAGTGAAGAGCTCCTTAACATTGTTTTTAATCTTGAATCAGCTAAAGACGTTTGGGGCAAACTAAAATCCATCTATGATCCAACTATAACGCATTCTACAAAAGGTACGCACATTCGCTAGCTGGTTATTCTAAACTCAGTTAATATTGCGACATTTTAACTGTCAACACTGCTTAATATATACATTAACTTATAGTTTGATGACATTAAACATTAAGTCCAACGATGGGAAAGCTACGGCGGAGGATGATGTGGGTGGTGGTTCACGGTGCTTGGAATGCAACGATGGAAGAGGAAAAGGTGGTGTTAGGTAGTGAAAAAGAAGTTGTAGCAAGTCGGTGATGGTGGTGATGATTGGTTACGGTGGCTGTGATGGTTTTGTTACCCTCTAAACGAGTAAGAGGAAGGTGGTGTTCCAGTCGGGGTTCAAACAAAAAAGCCGAAGGTTTAATTATGTATTTTGGAATATTAACTAGTGTATTGTTAGCTGTGTAAACAAATATGGTAATTGTATTTTGTGACAATTTATGAAAAGCCGATGGTGGTGATCTTTTTCAAGTATTCACTTTTTACTTTTTGCATTTGTGTATGGAAAAAAACTGGAAATTTATTATTTTTTAATTATTTTTTATTTTTTAAAAAATCATTTTACCGACAGATTAGTGATAGAAAAGTATGTCACGAAATGGTAAGAATATCCATTGGTACTCCGTCACTAAGAGGAATCAGTCGGTAAACCTTCAATGACAATTCCTTCGGGAAATGTGTCCGTCGGAACTCCGTCACTAATAAGTATCCGTCGGAAATCCGCCACGAAAAGTGTCCGTCAGAACTCCGTCACTATTGCATTGTTAATTTGGTCAAAGAATTTCAACTAATGTCCGTCGGAATCCGTCGGAAATCCGTCACAAATTCCGTCGGTAAAAATTACCTACTGGGATTTTTTTTACGACAGACCGAATTCCGTCGGAAATCGTGTTTAGCGACGGATTTTCGACGGATATGGCCGTCGGAAATCGCCCAGTATTCTTGTAGTGAAAATGCGCTATATATGAAGTTTGGTTAAGGAAAAGATTTATAAAAGGATAATCATTGTAAAAAATT
Organism: Lactuca virosa; assembly: GCF_052849685.1. Lineage (NCBI taxonomy): Eukaryota > Viridiplantae > Streptophyta > Magnoliopsida > Asterales > Asteraceae > Lactuca > Lactuca virosa. The sequence goes on along the minus strand of NC_136432.1, from coordinate 103,176,204 downwards.
TACAAAAAAATCTTTTAAAAGAAAATATCATCATAAATTATCTAGGAGAATATTTATAAACGATTAATAACTTAATCCTCTCTAATAAAAAACATCAAATAAACAAGCATCAATATTTTTAAATTTGTATAAAAAGATTATTTAGTAGGTTACTATTTATAGTTCATTTAATATATTTTAGAAGATATTAACCTGTTAGAACTCAACGTTTTTTCACGTTCATTGACAATATTTCTGAAACTAAATTATGCCCTCTCAAGGCATATCTTAATTGACAAGAAGAAAGAGTGATAGAGTGAAAAAAAGATAAAGCGGAGAGTACTTAATGCAAGTATGGAATACATCAAATATATCCTGGTGTGAAAAACGACATGTCCCTCTACTTTTATACTTTTAGTTGTTCTATATATCTTGGTCTGTTAATTAGTTATACCGGTGCTGATTAAGCGATTAGTTTCCAGGATTATTACATGGAGTACTGATGTTGTTTAGAAAGGGGGTAAACTTTGTACTGATCTATTCTTTTCATAATATATGCTCTGCCGTTGAAAAAAAATTAAGCAAATCTTATTCATTAGCAATGCACTCGATCAACTGTGTACTAGGAATATGTTTAGCAAAAAGAAAGTGAAAGGAAGAAAAAAAGATAAAGCTGAGACTAATTAATGCACGTATCGAATATAATAATTAGCCCTATATGCACAATATATAAACCACGAAGAAGCTCATCAACATGCCACCCACACACATCTCTTCTCCATTCAAATGGCAAGCCCATCAAACCCTTCTTCATTTTCTTCTTCTTCTTCAGCACCTCAAAATCAAGACTCGCATGCATTTAATGCGAATGTTTCTAACTTCGTTTCTGTGAAGCTTTCCAGTGAACGAAACTACCATCTATGGGAGAAGCAGATGGGGTGCCTCCTGAAGAGTTACAATCTCTATGGCATTGTATGTGATCCAAGTACCCCAGACTTGATCGATACTCCACCTAACAGTATTGTCAAGGGTTGGATTTTCAGTACGATCAGTGAAGAGCTCCTTAACACTGTTTTTAATATTGAATCAGCTAAAGAGGTTTGGGACAAACTAAAATCCATCTACGATCCAACTATCACGCATTCTACAAAAGGTACGCACATTGGCTAGCTGGTTATTATAAACTCAGTTAATATTGCAACATCTTAACTGTGAACACTGCTTAATATATACAGGAACTTATAGTTTGATGACATTAGACATTAAGTCCAACTGATGATCAAACAGCTTACTGGAACATGATAATTTTCTCAAAAAAAAAAAATATAAGTAAAAACAAGTCTGAGCACCTTGCTGACCTCTCGGCGGAAAACAATGTACTTTACAATTAGATAATGAGATTTCATCTAGGCTGGATCTAAACCCTTGTCATAAATACAAAAGCTACAGGTTCTACATCACCATTTATGTAACATCTACATATATGATAGATTAGTTCATATATAAATATTTCATCAAAATCACAAATTGGGTGTTTTACTCATTTTTTATAAATCATGTTTAAGGTTACACCAAAATATTCAAATTTAGTTATCATGCAATCATATTTCAGGCTCATACATGCATGTTATTTTATTTATTTCTTACCATTAGTTAGAATTCGTAATTTGAATAAACTTTTGTAAGGATCGATGTTTAAGAAAGGTTATTATATATGGTTTACATACATAGTCATGTAATTGAGATTTAAAAAGGGCACGTCAAATGAATCTAGAAGGGAACTATCGGAAATAAAAGACATATATAAATAAAGTTTGAAATCGAATGAATAACAGAAGGAATCGATATGTTAATTTTTAGCAGAAACAAAGACTGAAACTAGTCAAGATGAAAGCGCAGTTCCAAAAGATCCACTAACACCATTTGAAGAATTTGTGATGAAAAAGGAAGAAGAAATCAGGAGCAAATTTGCAAGGTATAAAAAGATGGCAAAGATGGCAAGGGAGGCTATTGGGGGGATATTAAAAGAAAGAAAACCTAAAGTCCAAATGACAGAAGATGAAAAGACGAAACGCAACAAGAAGTTGTCTAGTGCTATTGTGGAAGGGAGATGGGATGACGTAGAATCCATGATAAATGAAGACGAAGATGTAATCACAGAGGCAATCGACAGTGATGACAACAGGATACTTCATATAGTGGTTGGGATCGGTCATAACTCTTTTGTGAGTGAGATGTTATCAAAAATCAAAGACGCAAAATTACCTAGAATGAAAAATAAAAATGGAAGCACAGCCCTTCATATTGCTGCAATAGTCGGAAACACAGAAGGAGCAAAGCTCTTGATTAAAAGAAACAGAAAGTTGTTGGTAACAGAAGACAATAAATGTGAAACACCTTTGCATAAAGCTTTTGAAAATATGCATCTGGATACCGTTGAATATTTGTTGAAAGCCACCAATGAAGATGGAAAAAACAAGAAAATGTCTAACCCCATTGATGTAAAAAAAGGTTCCAACCTTCTTGCTAATGCTGTCTCTGCAAAGCAGTATGGTGTGTAGCTAGCCAAAAAATCTATATATCACATTCACATAGATACGATTATAAGACTTGCTGATTAATTTGAAAATGCATGCCTACAGATTTAGCAAAGGAGTTAATTCAAAAGTATCCTCAATTTGTTGTGGAAGACGATGAGGTACTGATGGCAATACCAAAAACCTTTCCGACTGGGCTAGACCATTGGGAAACACTTATATATCCAAGTAAGTTTGTTTTGTTATTCGTTTTTAATTATGTTTCCGTAGCAGCTTTAATTCCTTCTGATTAAAGATTGGATGCATGCATGCATGATTGGATATGGTTTTTCTCTTTCAGTTCCGGATCATATTTTTGAATGGATGGTCGAGAGAGCTAGGATGTTGTTTTATGCATTAGTAAGGTTCCACAGAATCCCAATGAAAATCATAGAGGATATACCTAACAACATGATTTGGAGTATTTTGAAACTCGTACAATTCACCATTATAAAGGGTGAGTTATCAATTGACAACGAATGACTATATATATATATATATATATATATATATATATATATATATATATATATATATATATATATATATATATATATACAACTTGAGAATAATTATTCATATATTTGAACTTAGAAATTATGTATATATATTTCACTAATAAAAATTTGTGCTTTTGCAGTTCCATTATATGTGCTATCTTGGATCTATTGTTTGATAATTCTCCTCTTCATAACGATGGTTTATTTTCCATTCTTTATGCTTTATTTTTCCTTGTGGACGATTTTAAAAACACAATGTAAGAGCATATATATGAAGTTAATCCACTTATATAATTTATACAAGAAATTTGATACTAGTATTTTTTTACTTAATTTTCCCGTGCATATACAGTTAAATACATTGATGATATCGAGAAGAAACACAGGGAACCCGAAGAAGCAAAACAAGTTTTAAAATTGGTATGTGATGAAATCGACAATTTAAAGACCCCTGGTAAACCTCATGATCCTCGATATTACGCAAGACCTGTTCATGAAGCAGCACGTCAAGATGCTTATGAGGTTGTTGATGAGATTTTAATGAGATGCCCCGAAGCAATTAGGTATAAAGATAAAAATGGTTATGACATCATCCAGTTAGCAGTAATACACCGTTCAGAAAATATCTACGAGCTTATCAATATCCTTGGAGAGCGTAGGAATGTTTATAGAACTATCGAAGATTCTTCACAAAACAATATGTTACACTTGGTTGGAAGATTAGCTCCCACTCATAAACTAAAGCTTAGAACTGGTGCAGCATTACAACTACAAAGAGAGCTTCAATGGCGTGAGGTATGAATTGTAGGACTTGAATTATATATTGTTGTTTAATTAACCAGTTAAATAATTCTATATAGGTGGTGAAGAAGATGGTATCTCCTGCATACATTACTAAAGAGAATATTTTTAATGAGACACCGGATATGGTATTCACAAAGGAACACAAACATTTGGTGAAGGAAGGAGAACAGTGGATGAAAGCCGTAGCAGAATCATGCAGCATCACTGCAGCACTGATTGCCACAATCGTATTTGCAGCAGCAATCACAGTACCAGGTGGAAGCAAGCAAGACACAGGCATCCCTGTGTTTACAGAAAACATTGCTTTCACAATCTTCGCTGTAGCAGATGCAATCTCACTATTTGCATCGAGCACAGCATTACTAATGTTCCAGTCCATCCTCACTGGCCGTTTTTCTGAGCAAGATTTTCGAATCAGTTTACCAAAACGATTGATTCTTGGTCTTTGCAGCTTAATGATATCAACAACTGCCATGATGGTGGCCTTCAGCGCGACCTTGTTCTTTGTCTTTTGTCATGGAAAACGATGGATGCTTGCTCCGATATGTGTACTAGCTTTTCTTCCGATTGTATCTTTTGCCACATTTCAAATCCCATTGATGGTAGATCTCATTCGCTCCACATACGGCTACTACGAGTACATCTTTGAAAAGGTAAGGAACAAAAACAGACCTAGATTACTTCCGTATGGCATCCGCCTGTTTTTTGGCTAGTCAAATAAGTGACTGGATACACATGCATCTTCAAATTACGTACCTATATATTTTACTGCATTTTCCCAAAGATATGTTGGGTAAAACAATTAATCATAAAATATTTCCTATATGTCATTGTGATCAAGAAAAAGAATTACATCCAGATTGCGTTTAATATAAAATGTTATTGTAACATATTCCACTTATCGTCAACCTATTTAATTTGTTGTGCTGACTAATTTTGTTTTTTTATGTGCTAATGTGCTGCTGCTATCTACAAAGAAAATTTGAATATGCATGCCTCAAAACATTTTAAATATTTAATATAAGGAAGCGTTCAATCGAAAACATTTTTTTATTGCTGAAACAAATTATGACGACACAATTTTTTTAATTAAAATCATCAAATAATATTAATATAAATCAAAAAATAAGTAAAGAATTAAAAAACCCACTAAGCAACACCACTCACCACCCAAACAATACCATCCACCACCCGTCACCGCCACCGCCACCCACCACCCAACATCATCACCACCTTCCTCCATCGCCAACCATGACCATCATCCACCACCACCACCAACACCACCCATCACCACCACCCGCCACCACCAACCCCACCCGCCACCATCACCATCACCACCAACCACCACCACTATCCACCTCTACCACCCATCACTACCACTCACCCACCACTATGACCACCACCTGCCACTACCACCACCTACCACCCTGTTGGAACATGCTCTACACAAGATCAAACATGCACTAATATTCACGGTAAAAGAAAGAACATGCAATCTGAAGATAGGACAATTTTCTGTGTATTGCTCATTCATGGAAAACAGAAAATACATACATACACGTCCTACTACAACTAGAAGATAAACCCTACTCTATTTATAATAATAATCATGCTAAGGAAAAGGAAAACTACTAGCCAAAACCACAAAGATAGGACTACTAAGTCCACGTTTATTGAAGCTCCACCAAACCAGGTCCTTCTTTGGACTAAGTCTTCATTATTAACATGTGCATAAAGAACCTGGACTGACCCATTCAAACCCGTAACCGACTTGACACGTACTCTACCCGAACCATCAAGATTAACTCAACATTCACCCCCTTAATCTTGATGATCATGATCTTCATTCTCTTGCTATCAGAATCTTTTCAATTCAGTCTTGGTAATTGCTTTAAGAACACAAAGTTCTTATCTCTTACTCTTGCTAAACTTTCTATTTTCTTGCTCATACTTCTCATGCCTCTTGCTACTTGCATTTTGCTCCTTGTTTTCTAGTTGCTACAAACCCAGAACTCTCTTCTTGCTATGATTGTCTTGCCTGCTACTTGCTAGCAGACTATGTGACAACCCTTCTTGCTTGTTACAATACTTGCAATTGTTCATACAGAAAAATTATGCTGCTTCTTTCTTCTGATCACCAAACGTGGCCTGACTTGCTGCTTGCTTTCATTCTTTCTTCTTTCTTTCTTTCTTTCTACTCTCTTTCTTTCTTTCTTTCTTCTTTCTTCTTTCTTCTTTCTTCTTTCTTCTTTCTTCTTTCTTCTTTCTTTCTTTCTTTCTAATTTGTTGTTGTGCAGCCTTTCTTCATGCTTTCTACTTGCTTTCTTCCTCTCCATTTGATTACATACGATTGTAATCAACCCTTCCTTTCTTGATATGAACCAGGTATGAAACTGGAGGCTCTTGCTTATGATCCACAACTGCTTTTGCTCCCCCTACCATAATTCTTCTCATGTGACATTCTTTCCACTGGTCATTCTTGCTAAAGTCAAACATGCACAAATATTCACAATAAAAGAAAGAACATGCAAACTGAAGATAGGACAATTTTTTGTGTATTGATCATTCATGGAAAACAAAAAATACATACATACACATCCTACTACAACTAGAAGATAAACCCTACTCTATTAATAATAATAATAATTATAACACCTGTTCCAGATACTACTTAATTTATTTAATATTAGGGTTTTTGTGCATGGACTCGACGAGTTGGGAGTCCAACTCGTCGAGTAGAGACATTTTAATGGACGCCGGATCGGGACCTACTCGACAAGTCGGAAGCCCCGACTCGGCGAGTAGGAGTTGTAAAGAGAAACCCTAATTTTTAGGGTTTGTATCCTATATAAACAACATAACCTACCTCTTGTGGCCTCCCTTATCACTCTATTAGCCAGAGAAGACCGTAGATCGACCTTGAACCCTCTTGAGTGAAAGAAAGAGATTTTGTGAGCCTTTTTGGGATATTTGTGAAGGATTTCAAATCTTGAAGAAGAAGGAGTTAGGAGTGAAGTAGTAGATCCGACATCTACCCTGTTTTGGCCATCATATTGAGGTATAAATTCGTCACCTTGACCTCTAGTTGATTAGATCCCTTTTCTTGGAAGTAAATAGCTATTCTTAATGCAAAATGGAGTCAAACTTGGATCTGGACTTATCACAAGGATATGGTTTCATATCCGGACCTCTTTAGGTCCCCAATTACATAAAGTTGCTCTCTTTATGGAGTTTAGTCACTTTCCATGCATAAGAACCATGTAAGGAGCCTAGTTTTGAAGATATGGCCTTAGAGGACCTTGCACGCACGCAAAGTTTGCAAATTTACATGGTATTTGCACTTGGAGAAGTTGGATCTAGAGTTTGGGACCTTAGATCCCACTGAAAAGGGTTGGTCATGAAATAGACTAAAGGAACTCGTCGAGTCCATTGGTTGACTCGACGAGTCGAGTAGGGTTTAATCGTTTTCGGGCTCACGAGTTTTCGATTGTCATGAGTTTTCGGGTTCACGAGTTTGGTTGTCATGAGTTTTCGGAGGGACTCGGCGAGTTACACAGGTAACTCGGAGAGTGGGTTCAATTACTCAGAAAACTCGACGACTTGCTGGATGCACTCGACGAGCTGAGGCCAACATGGACTGTTGACCTTGACTATTGACCAGGGTTGACTTTAAGGGTGTCTATAGGATTTTGGCGAGTTAATCACATGATGATTATAGGCGGTTAAGTTGGAGCAGCACGTGGTGGATTAACTAGTCTTAGCTTGTCAGTTTTACATTCAGGAGATGTGAGTCTTCTCACCATACCAATGGGTCTAAGGCACCAAGGCCGGCCCATTTTATGATATACGGATTATCGATTGATTATGCGTTATGTTAGTATGATATTTATATGGAAGACCCCGCGGGGTTCTCGTGGCATTTGGTATAAGACCTTGGAGGGTTTGCATGACATCCTAGTATGTTTGTGTTGGGTTTTAGTATACTACAACATCCTATGGTGCACATACAACCCTAAATGCTTTGGATCTATGTTTTCTATAATTATACATGCAATGTTGTTTCCAAAGCATTAAGCCTACAACTAGCATACAATTGACATAAGCAACATAAAATTAAGTTATAGAATTACCTCTTTGTTGTAGTTTGTAGTTTTGGCTTTTAAGAACTTAGTGCCCCAAATGTTGCTCCTCAAATGGTTCATAGTACACCTTGGATAAAGGATGATGTTTGAGAGAGTATTCTTGCACTAGGTTGTCAATTTTAGCTATGAGGTGCTCTATATATATGTTAGGAATCCAAGAGTCATGGGTAAACCCTAATCTATACTCTTGGGCTTATTATCCATGATCCATGATTCAAGTGGGCTAACTCTTTATGCATTCTTCCATAAACTTAGTCCATCATGTATCATAAGCCCAAAACATATATATAACTAATTTACACAATTAGTCCCCATTAATTTAATTAGTCTCTTTCGATCACTAAATTAATTCCAAGCAAATTCTTGATCAATACTAATTAAATCATATGATTTCATATTAATATATTAGAAATTATAATATATTAATAAATCATAAATAACCTCTTCCCAAAAGTCCATCCTATCAAATTGTCGCGGTGATATGCAACCCAAATGAACCATGCTACTCTTGGGTCAAGTACATACCAATTATAGTTATGGTCTTAGACACCTAATCCACTAGTCTCCCACTTGGATATGTCTAATAACTATTATTGCAATTACGACTCCACAACCCGACTAGTAATTGTAGCTCTTAAAAGCGCTGTCGAACTCTGACCTAGTCAATGACGCGTCCATTAGATAAGAGATCATATATTCCTCCATTCTAGATATCGTATGGACTGAGACATGGATTTTAATCATTCTCGTTGTCCATCTGTTGTTTCCTGATTTCCGATTTATGACGACCGACTAATTAAACAAAACAAATCAGTCCAGACTTGGCCAAGCACTTAGGTTTGTCATCACTAAATCATCGAGGGGCTCACAGATATCGCTTTTATCCCTATAAGGGTAAAAGGAATGGATAAACTTCGACCGAAATGCTTGCTTGTACTTACTCATCAAATTACACACAACAATATGTTTTATAACACCAAGTTACTGGTGCATTTACATATGTCAATGTGCAACCGACTTGAAACTACAACTCACATGTCTCCGTTTCAAGAATATAAGATATTATTGTCTCACAATCACTTATGATAAAATCCATGAAGTTTCAGATGAGCGTGGGTTTAATGCAATACTCAGACCTTATGAGCACTCATGAATGTTGTAGCAATCTTTTGCTATGCCTAAGCACTTTAGAGAATCTACAAGCCATATTCATGATAGTCTTCCCTCAATACCTACTTCCAAAGTACGATCGATTGTGGATAGTTTGAATAACCTAGTTATTAGGGAAGTCAAAACATGCAAAGTGAAGCACAAGAATAATCGAATCCAATATGGTCTCAGAACTTATGAATATAAATAAAACACCTTTTATTTAATCACCATATTGATTACACATTATTCATTGTATAATGTTTCGATTTATCAACTTAATACTTGAATTGAAACAATAGTTATCCCATGCTCCAAGCATCCACACAATGTTTACTATGGTCTTTTAATTTGTGAAATAGATCAAGTGAAAATATTTCCAATGATACTCATTTCACAAATCCAAATCCTTATTGCAAGTGTAAGAATTCCAAATTCTTGTTACTGATAGAAAGTGTTAGATTCTAAACTATCATGCAATGATTATTTTGTAATGTCTAGGTACCAAAAGTCACAGAGACTTGACCAACGATATTACAAAATATTCCTTTGCAGATTGTTACAAGACAATTCCATGAAATGAAGTCTCAAATTCAAAGTACATTCCTTTGAACATCCTTCTTGCATAAAAGTTTCTAACTTTCTCATATATTCTTAATATCCAACTCCTAATATGGAAACATTCCATATTTTCCATACGACAACTCATTATTAATAGAATCATGTTTATTCATAATAATGTCAATATGGTCCATCCATTACTACACTTCCAACTGTCCTTAAGCGACCAATCCTTGGCGAGCCTTAGACTGTCCTTAACAGTTGTTTAACCGCTTTAGTCATATCCGGTTCTATTCCTTTTTCCCTCTTAATGCCATAGGCATTTGGAAAATTAGAACATGAGAATATTATAGCATATGCAATCGATCCTATGCCCGAAGCATATAGGATGCGATTTATAATGTCTAACATAAAGACATGATACTTGATAAGTCTTTTGCTATAATATTTCTATTTTCCATGTTCTCGCAATTCGAGCTATGAAGAGGGATGTCGCAATCATAATCGAATTTGAGAACGCAATCAACATATCCATATAGAATTTCCTTATGTCGAATCTTTTCAACATAACATTCATATATTTCCTTGACTAAATTTGATTAAAACTCAATCTAAGCTTTTAGAAATGAAATGAAGTATAAATTCCTTTCCCTTAATTATAGCAAAACAACTTTTTCAAACCCTGCAACTTTACGTGTTGAAACTTTTGTTTTCTATAATTAACATTTCTAACTTGCAACACTTACCATAATAATTATGCTCCCACTTGCATAATAATTATTAACTTACCAGCATAACACTTATGCTCCCACTAGCTTTCACATGTACCCAAAAATCAGTTGGACTTCTAGAAATCAATACTTATTGACTTCCATTACCAAAGTTCAGATTTCTGATACGAGATGCTTTGATAAGACTTTATCTAGGCTTCTCAAAATAATACACCTTTCCTTAGATACCTTCACATGTGTGTCTTCACAATTTTAGACCTTACAGCAATAAGTCTCAAATGTTTAGACATTTTGCCATTTCTCACAATTCGAACTATGAAGAGGGATGCCATAATCATAATCGAATTTGAGAATGCAAATATCACAACTGCTATCCGTAAAATCTACTTAGTGAAAGCGTTTCCTCACAATCATTTTCATGAATTGGATAGAAACCTTATGACACTTAGATTTTTATGGTGTATGTGTTCCTATCCATGTGAATTTGTCATAACCATAATCACACGACCAGGTTAGGGACAAATCCAAACTCATATGGACTGAACTTGTTCAATCTTAATTTATTGCCACCTGGCAGCACAAGGGCCTACCATTACTTCCTAGGTTGTTATGCAAACAACTGAGAACTCATAGAATTCACATGCATAGTCGACTTTAACTGGAATGGGCACATAAACAAGAATATGTCAACACGATAGGTTACAAACCTCAAGTCGTGTGCTAGTGATAAACAATAGGTGTTATTCTTGATTAGTTCTTGAAACTTGTCAAGATCCTTAAGACTCTAACTGACCTCTTAACATATAAGACTCTCTTGTCAAGAACCATTCCTTGACAATCAAATATTCGAGAGTTAGTGCGGTTTCTTATTAAGAAAGACACTTCACACAATTGGTCTTAGTTGGTCTTTGTCCTTACGAAGACATCATAACTTACCAATTTCAAATGTACAAGAGTAAGAAACATGTTACTCTACATTTGATGAGTGTTATAAACCTTCTTAATTTAATGTCACTCAAGGCACAATCTTGGAGTATGACTCTAAGACTTGTTTTTGGAACGAAGTATGACTCATCTTCTAGATTTAAACCATTTCAACAATTCAGGATTCCTTTTCTTAGCCATACAAATGCACTAAGATGTCCTTAGAGGATCAATTGTGATGTTGTTTCATAATCATTAAGATGTTCATAAAACATGATACTCAAGTACTCTCCCATCCTTTCAGATTGGAGAAACTTTTATCTTTCTTCCTAATTTGATTCCTCTTATTCATCCTACTATACATTGAAACTTTTCCAATAATTCAAAATTATACTTAATCTTGTAAGCATCATCATATTCACTAAGCTTTTAGTAAACTATGACGAATAGTCTTATCGTTCTTTGTGGTGGACCTGACCAGCGCACACCCAGTGTACCTGATCCCCTAGTACTTCACTTGACTCACATATACATGTGAACAAGGAATTAGTATTAACTTACCAAAGATGAAAATTCTCATTCATCATACAAAACAAGTTGCATGATTCCAAGTTTCTGTCCAATTGAAACTTGGGTGTTGAGAATCTTTCCTTATTTGGTAAATTTGACACTACCACAGATGAAAGAATCAAATCCATTTTTTCAATATTACTAGAAACATACGAACATCAATTTTTCACAAATGCCATTGTAAGGAGATATAATGTAAGATAAAATCAACAAAAAATTTATTTATTTATAAAATGCGGAAAAAACTTTTCCTTACAATGCAATTACATATGAAAACTATGTTACAAAATATTTCCTAAGCAATCTATCATAACTCCTAAGCAGCAGCTCAAAAATCCGATCTGCGACCAGATTCAACTTGCTCTTCCTTTAAACTTCCTTTCTCTTCTTTGATCCTACAAAACATCAAAATGTAATTTCATTACATCATGTATTAAGAAACTCCAAATAGGAACTTAATAGAGTTAGATAGTGGACTTACCTGAAGCAGAGTCAAACCTTTTGACTTTACCTTCTCTTAGATCTTTCATGTAGTTAGGGCAGCTTCGCTTCCAATGTCCCTTCAAATGGCAGTAGGAACAAGTGGACTCTTTGGCATTTGCACATGGAACTATCTCAGAATTGGCTTTTCTCTTATGGTCAAATCTTTTAACCATAGCCAATTCCCTTCCCATAGGGGAAGGGATTTTTTATGGACTATCTATGTCATTGCCTATTCCCATGGCAACTTGGGAAGTAGATCTTCCAATCAAATTTGCTTGACCATTGCGCCAAATCATTGCTGATTCAGCAGCAATAAACAAATATGCAAGATCGATAAGGGTCATGTCGTGATCTGTCATATAGTAGTCTTTAACAAACTGACTATACGACTTGGGAAGTGACTGAAGAACCCAGTCAACAGCCAACTTCCTCAGGAAAACGACACCCAACATTCCCAACCTGTTAATGTGTGACTTCATATCCAAAACATGTGCACACACAAACCTTCCATCTTGGTGTTTGCTAGCCAATATGGCTTGAGTGACCTTGAACTTTTCAAGTCTTCGAACTTGTGGGTCAGGGCGAATTATTAGAGGAGGTGGAGGAAGTGAAGTAAGATTTCCACTTCCACGATCCAATCGTGGAACATCATCTTCAAGAGGAATGCTTGTTCCAAAAGATTTGGGAAGACCATAGTTGTATGAACTAGAATCTAAATGGGAGAAATTCAAGTTAGTTTATTTAAGTCCTTAATATAACACCCAAATGAAATATTAATGCTAGGACCCAACACAATATTTTACAATTCGGAAGAGGGATGCCGTAATCCAATTGCAAAATATTTGAAGGTAGGTAAATGACAATTTACTAATTTCTACCATGAAAAACGAAATTGAACATTAGGTTTTAAATGAATTGAAATTCCTAGATTCTTTGAGATTCATTGAACTTTTCAATGGCATGTTTAAATCTTGATTGTGCCCTTCAAGTTTGTGACTGGGATACCGAGGATCACAAATAAGGTGTGAATAACCATGCAAATTGGGTTGGTATACCCAATGTTACAAACCACCTAATCAATGTGTCGGTTAACCACACACGCTCTATTGATCTATGATTAACATCAAGCTACCCTTTGCCACACACTGTCAATCCCAAATTAGTGTGTTGGTTAACCACATATGCGCCACTAACGACTTAACAAGGTGTAAAGTTCACTTTCATGGAATAACACCATTTTCACATTTTTCCTAAGGTAACTAAGATTGGGAATTTAATAAAAGTTTAGTTACTTTATAATTATCATTATAATTTTAATGAAAATTAATGTCCTATCCCACCCGTTCGGCTAACGACCCTCCACCAGTCAAGGAAGCGGTGGGTGAGAGTGACACCCATTAAACTGTCATTTTATGCAATGTTGTTTCCAAAGCATTAAGCCTACAACTAGCATATAATTGACATAAGCAACATAAAATTGAGTTATAGAATTACCTCTTTGTTGTAGTTTGTAGTTTTGGCTTTTAAGAACTTAGTGCCCCAAATGTTGCTCCTCAAATGGTTCACAATACACCTTGGATAAAGGATGACTTTTGAGAGAGTATACTTGCACTAGAAATCGCCTCCATGAACTCTTAGAACATTAGGTTGTCAATTTTAGCTATGGGGTGCTCTATATATATGTTAGAAATCCAAGAGTCATGGGTAAACCCTAATCTATACTCTTGGGCTTATTATCCATGATCTATGATTCAAGTGGGCTAACTCTTTATGCATTCTTCCATAAACTTAGTCCATCATGTATCATAAGCCCAAAACATATATATAACTAATTTACACAATTAGTCCCCATTAATTTAATTAGTCTCTTTCGATCACTAAATTAATCCAAGCAAATTCTTGATCAATACTAATTAAATCATATGATATCATGTTAATATATTAGAACTTATAATATATTAATAAATCATAAATAACCTCTTCCCAAAAGTCCATCCTATCAAATTGTCGCGGTGATATGCAACCCAAATGAACCATGCTACTCTTGGATCAAGTACATACCAATTATAGTTATGGGCTTAGACACCTAATACACACTTCTCCCACTTGGATATGTCTAATAACTATTGTTGCAATTACGACTCCACAACCCGACTAGTAATTGTAGCTCTTAAAAGCCGCTGTCGAACTCTGACCTAGTCAATGACGCGTCCATTAGATAAGAGATCATATATTCCTCCATTCTAGATATCGTATGGACTGAGACATGGATTTTAATCATTCTCGTTGTCCATCTGTTGTTTCCTGATTTCCGATTTATGACGACCGACTAATTGAACAAATCAAATCAGTCCAGGCTTGGCCAAGCACTTAGGTTTGTCATCACTAAATCATCGAGGGGCTCACATATATCACTTTTATCCCTATAAGGGTAAAAGGAATGGATAAACTTCGACCGAAATGCTTGCTTGTACTTACTCATCAAATCACACACAACAATATGTTTTATAACACCAAGTTACTGGTGCGTTTACATATGTCAATGTGCAACCGACTTGAAACTACAACTCACATGTCTCTGTTTCAAGAATATAAGATATTATTGTCTCACAATCACTTGTGATAAAATCCATGAAGTTTCAGATGAGCGTGGGTTTAATGCAATACTCAGACCTTATGAGCACTTATGAATGTTGTAGCAATCTGTTGCTATGCCTAAGCACTTTAGAGAATCTACAAGCCATATTCATGATAGTCTTGCCTCAATACCTACTTCCAAAGTACGATTGATTGTGGATAGTTTGAATAACCTAGTTATTAGGGAAGTCAAAACATGCAAAGTGAAACACAAGAATAATCGAATCCAATATGGTCACAGAACTTATGAATATAAATAAAACACCTTTTATTTAATCACCATATTGATTACACATTATTCATTGTATAATGTTTCGATTTATCAACTTAATACTTGAATTAAAACAATAGTTATCCCATGCTCCAAGCATGCACACTATGTTTACTATGGTCTTTTAATTTGTGAAATAGATCAAGTGAAAATATTTCCAATGATGCTCATTTCACAAATCCAAATCCTTATTGCAAGTTTAAGAATTCCAAATTCTTGTTACTGATAGAAAGTGTTAGATTCTAAACTATCATGGAATGATTATTTTGTAATGTCTAGGTACCAAAAGTCACAGAGACTTGACCAACGATATTACAAAATATTCCTTTGGAGATTGTTACAAGACAATTCCATGAAATGAAGTCTCAAATTCATAGTACATTCCTTTGAACATCCTACTTGCATAAAAGTTTCTAACTTTCTCATATATTCTTAATATCCAACTCCCAATATGGAAACATTCCATATTTGTCATACGACAACTCATTATTAATAGAATCATGTCTATTCATAATAATGTCAATATGGTCCATCCATTACTACACTTCCAACTATCCTTAAGCGACCAATCCTTGGCGAGCCTTAGATTGTCCTTAACAGTTGTTTAACCGCTTTAGTCATATCCGATTCTATTCCTTTTTTCCTCTTAATGCCCTAGGCATTTGGAAAATTAGAACATGGGAATATTATAGCATATGCAAGCGATCCTATGCCCGAAGCATATAGGATGCGATTTATAATGTCTAACATAAAGACATGATACTTGATAAGTCTTTTGCTATAATATTTCTATTTTCCATGTTCTCGCAATTCGAGCTATGAAGAGGGATGTCGTAATCATAATCGAATTTGAGAACGCAATCAACATATTGTTGGGTTTTGAGCATTCTAACACTCCTATGGTGTACATGCAACCCTAAATACCTTGGATCTATGTTTTCTCTAATATCCATGTAAATGCTAATATTCCAAGGTATTACCCTATCTAGCATACAATCATAGATACTTGGATAATAATATAGATAAAATACATACCTTTTGTAGTGTAGCTTGACTCCATGGGGATTGAGTGCCTAGTGCCTCAAATGTGACACCTCAAATGGCTCACACAACATCAAATGCTCTTGGAATAACTTAGAGAGAAATCCACACTTCAAGAAATTGGCTAGCGCTTCTTTTTTTCACACACTAGTGGCCGATTTTGGTGAATAATATGATGCTTATATAGTATGTTACAATTAGGGTTACACCATGTAAACCCTAATTGTCATGACCTTTCATTTCCATGACCCATGGGTTAAGTAACCTCCATGGAGCATCCATGGAGCAACCTATGGGTTTAACCCAACTTGATTATCCATGGAGCTTTGGCCCACTATATAAGTTATGGATGATTTACACAATCAACCCATATATTTAATTAGTCTTCTTTTGATCACATAATTAATTCTAAATTAATTCTTGATCAATACTAATTAAATATTATTATTCTTATTATTAATATATTAGAACTTATAATATATTAATAACCATAAGTGTCTTATTTCTCTCATTTAGTCTATCCAAGTGCATGATGCCCTGCAACCCAAATGGACCATGCCTGGTCGGGTCAAGTACATACCAAATATAGTTATGGACTTAGACACTAATCCAACAGTCTCTCACTTGAATAAGTCTAAAACTATTATTTCGTATGACTTCAAGAACCAACTGGTAATCGTAGCTCTCAAAAGCCGATGTCGAACTCTGACCTTGTAACTGAACTCTGACCTTGTCAATGACTTGTCCATTAGATAAGGGATCATATATTCCTCCATTCTAGATATCATATGGACTGAGACATGGATTATAAATCATTCTCTCTGTCCATTTGTTGTTTCCCGATTTCTGATTTATGACGACTGACTGATTGAACAGATCAAATCAGTCCTGGCTTGGCCAAACACTCACATGTGTCATCGCTAAATCATCGAGGGACCCACATATATCGCTTTTATCCCGAAGGTAAAAGGAATGGATAAACTTCAACTCATATGGCTTGTTCTACTACTTGTTGAATCATACACAAAGGCACGTTTTATAACATCGAGTTACCAATGCGTTTTCGTGCAATCAATGTACTATCAACTCATAGTAACAACTCATATATCTAGGTTTCAAGAATATACGATATTATCGTCTCATGATCACTCGTGTTAAAATCCATGAAGTGATTCAAATGAGCGTGAGTTGAATCCAATACTCAGAACTTATGAGCACTCATGAGTGTTGTAGCACCACTTTGTCCACCAACTTGGACCTCTACAAGCCAACCCATGACAGTCTTGATTCATATCTACTTCCAACATATGACCGACTGTGGATGGTTTGAATAACTTAGTCATTTAGGAAGAATAACCTAGTTTATTCTGGAAGTCAAAACATGCAAAATGAAACACAAGAATAAATGAATCTAATATGGTATCAAACTATGAATATAAATAAAACACTTTTTATTTATCACCATACTGATTACTCATTATTCATTGTTTCGGTTTTATCAACTTTATACTTGAATTTAGAAAACACTAGTTGTCCCATGCTCCAAGCATGTACACTATGTTTTCTAAACAATAGCTTTGCAATGCACTCTATGTTTGTCTATGATCCTTACTTTGTGGAATAGATCGATTAAACGTACTTTTAATGATTCTCTTTTCACACTCCCAAATCCTTATCGAAAAATGTAAGAATTCCAAATTCCTAACATTTACCAAAATCTGTTTAGATTTTAAACTTATATGCACAGACCCTCTTGTAATCAATATGTACAAAGTCACAAAGACTTGTCATCAGTCATTACAGGTTATTCCAATGGAGATCAATTCCATGGAGACGAAGTATCAAAGCACATTGCTTTAAATATCCTTCTTGCATTAAGTTTTCTAATCTTACACATATAACTTCCACCTATGGAGACAACTCCATATTCCTATTTTGACTACTACTTCTGAACAAGAGTTGTCTCTTTTCCAGAATATGTCAATATGGTCCTTTCAATATTAACAGTATACTTCCAACTGTCCTTAAGCAACCAATCTTTGGTAAAACCTTAGATTGTCCTCGACAATTGCTTAATCACTTTAGTCATATCCAATTCTAGACATTTTTCCCCTTAATGCCCCAAGGCATTTGGAAAAATTCAGAAAGGATAAATATTATATCACATGTAATCGATCTTGTACCCAAAGTAAATGGGACACGATTCATGATGTTTCACATAAAGACATGATTCTAGACCAGTCTTTTGCTACAATATTTTTATTTTCCATGTTCTCAAAATTTGATTATGAAGAGGGATGCCGTAATCATAATCGATTTTTGAGAACGAAATATATAGAATTTCCTTAAGTTGAACCAATCCAACATGAAACTCATATATATATATATATATATATATATATATATATATATATATATATATATATATATATATATATATATATATATATTCTTGACTAAAACGATTAAAATCTCAATCTAAGCCTTTTAGAATTGAAATGAAGTATAATTTCCTCTCCCTTAATTATAGCAAAACAACTTTTTCAACCCCTGCAACCTCACGAATTGAAACTTTTGTTTTCTATAATTAACATTGCTAACTTGCAATACTTATCATAATTATCATGCTCCCACTAACATGATGATTATCAGAATAATACTTATGCTCCCACTAGCTTTGACATGTATTCAAAAATTAGTGGATTTCTAGAAATCAATACTTTATTGACTTTCTTACCAAAGTTCAAATTTCTGATACTAGATTGCTTTGATAAGACTTTATCAAAATCATACACCTTATTATAAATAGCTCACTGGTGTGTCTAAACAATTTAAGAATTATGAAAAGGGATGCCGCAAGCATAGTCTCAATTGGTTAGACCTTTGCTATTTCTCATAAGTCCATGTTAGTGTGCTCTACTAACGACTTTGAGAATGCAAAGATTACTATCTACTTAAAAATCTACTTAGTGAAAGTGTTTCCTCACCATCATTTTCATGAATCGGAGAGAAACCTTATAACACTTAGATTTTTATGGTGTATGAGTTCTTACCCATATGAATTTGTCAAAACCATAATCACCAGACAAGGTTAGTGACAAATCCAAACTCATATGGATTGAACTTGTGCAATCTTAAGTTCTTGCCACCTGGCAGCCCAAGGTCCTGCCATAGCTTCCAAGTAGCTGTGCAACCAATTGAGAACTTTCAGAACTCCTATGCAAAGTCAACTTGAATAGGCACAGAAATGTCAACACGATAGGTTATACACCTCAAGTCGTGTGCTAGTGAAGAATTCCAGGTTTTATTCTTGATTAGGTCTTGAAACTTTCAAGAGCTTTAGGACTCCCACTGTCCTCTTGACATATAAGAGTCACTTGCCAAATATACAAGAGATAGTGCGGATTCTTTATCAAGACAAACATTTCACACAATTGGTCTAAGTTGGTCTCTGTTTTATCCAAAACATCACAACTTACCAATTTCAAATGTACAAGAGTAGATAACCTTTTACTCTTACATTTGACTAGTGTTAATAAACCTTCTTTAAGATATGTCACTCAAGTTACAATCTTGGAGTATGACTCTAAGAATTGTTTTGGAACGAAGTATGACTCATCTTTTTGATTTAACCATTTCAACAATTCATGACTCATCTTATTGATGATATTATGGTATATTCTAAGACCAAGGAGTAGCATGAGCAGCATCTAAGGGAGGTGTTAGAGACACTGATGGCAAAGAGACTTTATGCCAAGTTCTGCAAGTGTGATTTCTGGCTGTGAGAGGTACAGTTTTTGGGGCAAATCATCAACCAGGAGGGTATTTCGGTTGATCCAGCCAAGGTGGAGGCGGTAATGCGGTGGGAAGTACCGAAGAATGCGTCTAAGATATGTAGTTTCTTGGGTCTAGCGGGCTAGTATCGGAGGTTTATCCAGGATTTCCCCAAGATTGTGTACCTTTGACCCGCTTGACCAAGAAGAATGTGACATTTAGATGGGGCACAAATCAACAGTTGGCTTTTGAGACTCTGAGACAGGCTATGTGGGGCTCCGATTCTAGTACTACCAGAGGGGTTGGATGACTTGGTAGTGTACTGTGATGCATCGATCTCAGGGTTAGGCGCGATACTGATGCATAGGGGACATGTGATACCTTATGCCTCGAGACAATTGAAGCCTCATGAGGCGAATTACCCCACTCATGACCTGGAGTTGGGGGCAGTGGTGTTTGCCCTCAAGGTTTGGAGGCACTACTTGTATGGAGTGCGATGCACCATCTATACTGATCACAAGAGTTTGAAGTACTTGATGGATCAGCAGAACCTCAACATGCAACAGAGGAAGTGGTTGGACGTGCTAAAGGACTATGATTGTGAGATCCTATACCACCCAGGGAAGGCCAACGTGGTGGCCGATGCTTTGAGCCGCAAGGCGGCAGGTTCCCTGATTGGGAACGTTTGTTTGAGGATGACAGTGATCTCTCTATTGTTGGATATGATCAAGGAGGCCCAGGTCGAGGGTGTGAAGAAGGAAAATTGGAAGATTAAGCGGATTCGGGGACAATATCCTTTGTTTGTTAAGGATAGCTGAGGTCTTCTGACACAGTGTGGTAGGGTATGGGTACCGGTGACTGGAGGAGTGAGAAAAAAGATATTATAGGAGGCACATAAGTCCAAATTCTCTATTCACCCAGGGGCTAAGAAAATATAGGGATTTGAGATTGAGTTACTGGTGGCCGTGCATGAAGCGAGAGATCGCCTGATTTGTGGAGCGGTGCTTGACATGTAGGAAGGTCAAGGCCATGCATCAGCGGCCTCATGGCAAGGTTTAGCCACTACCCATTCCCATGTGGAAGTGGGAAGAGATCACTATTGACTTCATCATGAAGTTACCAAGGACGACGATGGGTTTATACGCCATATGGGTGATTGTGGATAGATTGACGAAGAGTGCCCACTTTATTCCGATCTCTGAGAGTATATCCGCTGAAAAGTTAGCGGATATTTATGTGCGAGAGGTGGTGCCGACACACGGGGTGCCCGTGTCAGTAGTCTTTGACAGAGATGTTCGTTTCACTTCCAAATTTTGGAAGAAGTTCCACGTGGAACTGGGAACTCGGCTGCATTTTAGTACAACATACCACCCCCAAACAGATGGCCAGAGCGAGAGGACAATCCAGACACTTGAGGATATGCTTCAAGCATGTGTGTTGGATTTTGGAGGGAGTTGGGATACGTACCTTCCATTGTCATAGTTTTCATACAACAACAGTTACCATGCCAGTATCAACCGACCACCGTTTGAGATGTTGTGTGGTAGGAGATGTAGGACTCCAGTTTGTTGGGGTGAAGTTGGACACCGGGTTATGGGGAGCACGGAGGTGGTTCTCAAGACTATCGGGTTGATTCAGCAGGCGCGCAACCGGCTGCGAGTCGCCCAGAGCTGTCAGAAAAGCTATGCTGACCGGCGGTGATCGGATCTTGAGTTCCAGGTGGGGGATTTTGTGTTACTGAAAGTGTCCCCATGGAAGGGAGTCATCAGATTTCGGAAGAGGGGAAAGCTATGGCCCGATATATTGGACCGTTCAGGATTACGGTCTGGTTGAGCAAGGTGGCCTATCGCTTGGATATGCTAGATGAGCTTAGCCAGATTAACAACACCTTCCATGTGTCACAGCTTCGGAAGTGTGTCACAGACGAGGCCGCAGTCGTTTCTCTGGACGACATTCAGGTAGACGAGAGCATGGACTACATCGAGAGGCCGGATGCAATCTTAGATAGGAATACTGAGGTTCTTCGAAACAAGGAAGTGAAGTTGGTGAAGGTGCAATGGCAGCACCACCAGGGTCCCGAGTGGACCTGGGAGCCGGAGGACGAGATGCGAGATCACTACCCGGATTTGTTTGGATCAGTATACTTCGAGGACAAAGTCTAGTTCAAGTGGGGGAGATCTGCAACACCAGTTCTAGGTATTACTTAATTTATTTAATTTTAGGGTTTTTGTGCATGAACTCGGCGAGTTGGGAGTCCAACTCGTCGAGTAGAGACATTTTTATGGACGCGGGATCGGGACCTACTCGACGAGTCGGAAGGCCCCGACTCGGCGAGTAGGAGTTGTAAAGAGAAACCATAATTTTTAGGGTTTGCATCCTATATAAAGAATATAACCTGCCTCTTCTGGCCTCCCTTATCACTATATTAGCATGAGAAGACCCTAGATCGACCTTGCACCCTCTTGAGTGAAAGGAAGAGATTTTGTGAGACTTTTGGGGATATTTGTGATGTATTTGAAAGGTTGAAGAACAAGGAGCTAGGAGTGAAGTAGTAGATCCGACATCTACTCTGTTTTGGCCATCATACTGAGGTATAAATTCGTCACCTTGACCTCTAGTTGATTAGGTCCCTTTTCTTGGAAGTAAATGACCATTTTTGATGCAAAATGGAGTCAAACTTGGATTTGGACTTATCACAACGATATGGTTTCAGATCCGGACTTCTTTAGGTCCCCAATGACATAAAGTTTCTCCCTTTATGCAGTTTAGTCACTTTCCATGCACAAGAACCTTGTAAGGAGCCTAGTTTTGAAGATATTGTTGGATTAGATGTCTAAGCCCATAACTATTATTGGTATGTACTCTACCCAAGCGTAGCATAGTCCATTTGGATTGCATATCATCAGGACAATTTGTTAGGATGGACTCTTGAGAGAAGGTTATATATGATTTGTTCGTATATTATAAGTTATAGTATATTAATATGGAATCATATGTTTTAATTAGTATAAATCAAGAATTAATTTGGAATTAATTTTGTGATTAAAAGAGACTAATTAAATCTATGGGGACTAATTATGGTAATTAGTTATATTTATATGTGTTGGGCTTATGATCCATGTTGGACCAAGTTTATGTATGGATACATAAAGAGTTTGGCCACATGAACCATTGATCATAACACCCATGGGTATGGATTTCAGTTATACCCATGACCCTTGGAATCCTACATATAAATATGTCCATTCATAGCCAAAAACGCCTAGACTTGTACTTAAAGTTCATGGAGGTGTTTTTGGGTGCATGGAATTCTCTCTCAAGTTCCACCTTTGTTCATGATGTGTGGTGACTTCATTTGAGGCTTCCACACTATTGGGGCTAAGCTCTTAAGGCCAAATACATCAAGACTTCAAGC
The DNA here is from genome assembly GCF_052849685.1 of Lactuca virosa. Lineage (NCBI taxonomy): Eukaryota > Viridiplantae > Streptophyta > Magnoliopsida > Asterales > Asteraceae > Lactuca > Lactuca virosa. The sequence goes on along the minus strand of NC_136432.1, from coordinate 103,152,647 downwards.
TACATAAAAGGTATGTTACTCTAACTAGTATCTTGTATGGTATACGTCAATTGCATGCTAGTTATAGGCTTAATACCTTGGAAACATCATTGCATGTATAATTAGTGAAAACATAGATCCAATGTATTTAGGGTTGTATGTGCACCATAGGATGTTGTAGTATACAAAACCCAACAGTGGTATCAGAGAAATGGGTTGTTTTCAAATTATACTTGATGCTACTTGCTGAAAAAAGCTGAAAAAATTGAATTTTTTGTTGTCTGGACAGGGGACTCGACAAGTCCATTGAGGGATTCGACGAGTCCTTGTGTAAACTCATCCAACTCGTCGAGTTGGTTCTTGCACTCGGCGAGTTGGAGCCCCTGATGTTATGGAACTTGAAGAGTTTTTCATTAAACTACTTTAATCTCATAAGTTATGGAAACCAAAAGTTTTTGAATTGTTTAAAACTTGCCCTCAAGTTTTGGAATTTGTAAAGTTACCCCCTATGTATACTTTAATTCCAACCCTTCAAATTTTAATAGCTTAAAATTCAACCCTTATACTATTATAATATTATAGGTTTAATATATATATATATATATATATATATATATATATATATATATATATATATATATATATATATATATATATATATATATATATATATATATATATATATATATATATATATATATATATAAGAATAAAGTTAGTCTTACCGTTAGTAGGCCTCATTCAAGAAGTCGGTCCATAAGGGGGTATAAGGTTATTGCCTGTAAAATGGCAGTTTAATGGGTGTCCACTCTCACCCACCGCTTCCTTGATTGAAATCATACTTCACCTCCTCCACCTCCTCCAATTGTTCTCCCTAACCCACAAGTTCTTGAATAGTTCAAGGTCACTCAATCCCTATTGGCAAGCAGTGTCTATATGTACTCACATCTTGGAGATGAAGTATCATATTGACAAGCTGGGAGAGTTGGGTGTCGAAGTCTCAAGGAAGTTGCTGTTGATTGGGTTCTTCAATCGCTTTCGAAGTCATATAGCGGGTTCTTTAAAGGACTACTATGTGACAGACCACGACATGACCCTTAATGATCTTACCTATTTGCTTGTTGCTACTGAATCAGCAATGATTTGGAGCACTGGTAAAGCAAATTTGATTGGAAGATCTATTTTCCAAACTTACATGGACATTGGCAATGGTAACATTGGAAGTCCAGAAAAGTCTTCTCTTCCCAATGGAAAGGGATCGGCCATAGTCAACCCGGTTGACCAAATGGTAAAGAGAGAGACTAAGTCTGAGATAGTCCTGTGTACCATTACTAAAGAGTCCATATGTTTTATTGCAAAAGAAGGGGCATTGGTTGCGAGGCTGCCTTATTTACCTGAAAGTTCACTAGGATGGTAAGAGTCAGGTAAAGTCCACTATCTAACTCTATTAAGTTCCTATTTCGAGATTCTTATTACATGATGTAAATAGGTCGCATTTTGATGTTTTATAGAATCGAAGAAATGAAAGGGAATTTAAAAGAATAGTAAGCTGATTCTGATCGTGAATAGATGGATTTCGATCACATGGTTCGATGATCAGAATTTTGAGCTGCTGCTTAAGAGTTGTGACAGATTTCTAAGGCATACATAATAACATAGTTTTCATTTGTGTTTGAATTCTAAGGAAAAATTTTCCGCAGTTTTATAAATAAAAGAAAATTTTTGAAATTTATTTATTTTTAAGTTTCCTTAGAATGGCATTTGTGAAAATTGTTGTTTATATGTTTTCATTGATAGAAATATAAATTTGATTCTTTCGTTTGTGGTAGTGTCATAATTTACCAAATAAGGAAAAATTCTCATCACCCAAGTTTCAGTTGGATAGAAAGTTGGAATCATGCAACTTGTATTGTATGATGAATGAGAATTTTCATCTTTGGGAAATTGAGACTAATTCCTTGTTCACATGTAAATGTGAGTCAAGTGAAGGACTAGGAGATCGGGTACACTTGGTTGTGTGCTGATAAGGTCCATCACAAAGAACGATAAGGCTATTCGTCATGGTTTACTAAAGTTTAGTGAATATGGTTGTTCTTACAAGTTTAAGTATAATTCTGAAACATTGGAAAAGTTTCAATGTAAGGCAGGACGAATGAGAATAATCAAATTAGGCAGAAAGATAAAAGTTTCTCCAATCTGAAAAGATGGGAGAGTACTTCAGTATCATGTTTATGATTATGAAAAACCATATCACAATTGATCCTCTAAGGATAGCTTAGTGCATTTCTTTGACTAAGAAGAGGAATCGTGAATTGTTGAAATGGTTAAATCAAAAGATGAATCATACTTCGTTCCAAAATTGAGTCTTAGAGTAATACTCCAAGATTGTAACTCGAATGACATAATCTTAAGAAAGGTTTAAAACACTTGTCAAATGTAGAGTAAAATGTTTTCTACTCTTGTACATTTGAAATTGGTAAGTTTTGATGTCTTGGATAAGACAAAGACCAACCAAGACCAATTGTGTGAAGTGTTTTTCTTGATAAGAATCAGCACTAACTCTTGAATATTTGTTTTGTCAAGGAATGGTTCTTGACATGAGAAACATATATGTCAAGAGGTCAGTGGGAGTTTTAAAGATCTTGAAAAGTTTCAAGCACTAATTACGAATAAAACCTGTTGTTTATCACTAGCACGCGACTTGAGGTTTGTAACCTATCATGTTGACATATTCTTGTTTCTGTGCCCATTCAAGTTAAAGTTGACTATGCATGTAAGTTCTATGAGTTCTCAATTGTTTGCATAACAACCTGGAAGCAATGGTAGGCCCTTGTGTTGCCGAGTGGCAAGAAAACTAAGATTAAACAAGTTCAGTCCATATGAGTTTGGATTTGTCACTAACCTTGTCTTGTGATTATGGTTATGACAAATTTACATGGATAGAAACACATACACCATAAAAATCTAAGTGTCATAAAGTTTCTCTCCGATTCATGAAAATGATGGTGAGGAAACGCTTTCACTAAGTAGATTTTAAGTAGATAGAAATTGTGATATTTGCATTCTCAAAGTCGTTAGTGGAGCGTGTGTGGTTAACCGACATACTAACATGGACTAGTGAGAATGGAAAAAGGTCTAAACATTATCATTACGGCATCCCTCTTCGTAAGTGTTTAGACACACATGTGAGCTATCTAAGGAAAGGTGTATGATTTTGATAAAGTCTTATCAAAGCATCTCGTATCAAAAATCTGAACTTTGGTAAGAAAGTCAATAAGTATTTATTTCTAGAAGTCCAGCTGATTTCTGGATACATGTCAAAGCTAGTGGGAGCATAAGTGTTATGCTAATAATTATCATGTTAGTGGGAGCATGATTATTATGTTAGGTTTTGCTAGTTAGCAATGTTAATTATAGAAAACAAAAGTGTTAATTTGCAAAGTTGCAGGGTTTGGAAAGTTGTTTTGCTATAATTAAAGGAGAGGAAATTATACTTCATTCCAATTCTAAAAGCTTAGATTGTGAGTCTTTAATCAAATTAAGTCATGATTACATTATTTGCGTTCTAAAATCGATTATTATTACGACATCCCTTTTCATAATTTGAATTATGAGAACATGGCAAATAGAATTAGAAATATTATAGCAAAAGAATGGTCTACTATCATGTCTTTATGTGAGACATCATAAATCGTGTCCCGTATGCTTTGGATATAGGATCGATTACATTTGCTATAATATTCATCCGTTCTAAATTTTCCAAATGCCTAGGGCATTAAGAGGGAAAAGGACTAGAACTGGATATGACTAAAATGATTATGCAATTGTCAAGGACAATCTGAGGTTTACCTAAGATTGGTTGCTCATGGACGGTTGGAAGTATAGTGTTAATTTTTGGAAAGACCATATTGACATATTCTGAAAAGAGGAAACTCTTGTTTAGAAGTAATAGTAAAAAATGGGAATATGAAAATGTTTCCATAGGTGGAAGTTGCTCTTTAAATCTGTGTAAGATTAGAAAACTTAATGCAAGAAGGATGTTCGAAGGAATGTACTTTGAATGTGAGATTTCGTTTCAATGGAATTGCTCTCCATTGGAATACTTTGTAATGTATGTTGCCGAATCTTTATGGCTTTTGTGCATAGTCATTACAAAAGGATCAATGCACATAATTTTAGAATCTAACAGATTTCAGTAAATGGCAAAGAATCTTGTATTCTTACATTTGCGATAAGGATTTGGAATTGTGAAATGAGTATCATTTGAAATGTTGTCAATTGATCTATTCCACAAACTAAGGACCATAGGTAAACATAGTGTGCATGCTTGGAGCATGGGACAACTATTGTTTTGATTAAAGTATAAAGTTGATTATTCAAAACATTATACAATGACTAATTAGTAATCAATATGGTGACTAAATAAAAGGTGTTTTATTTACTCTCACAAGTATTGGGGCCATATAGGATTAGTACATTATGCTTGTGTAGGGCTGTAAACGAACCAAACGAACACGAACGGGGCTTGTTCATGTTCGTTCGTTTAAGTTAGCCGAACAAATAAACGAACACGAACGGATAAACGAACGAATTTTCTTGTTCATGTTCGTTCGTTTATGTTCGTGAACATGCTAAACGAACATAAACAAACGAACATAAATGAACAAAGATAAAAAAACATAATTGAAGATATATGAACATAAATGAACATATAATACACCAATGTAATCAAACACAATTAAACATATGTGAACATAAAATGAACTTATATGAACGAACATAAACGAACGTAAACGAACAACATAAACGAACGTTCACGAACATAATTGAACGAACGAGACCATTGTTCATTTTCGTTCGTTTAACTAAACGCACGATAAGTTGTGTTCATGTTCGTTCGTTTATTAAATAAACGAACATAAACAAACTTCCCGCCGAACGGTTCACGAACTGTTCGCTGAACGTTCAGTTCGTTTATAGCCCTATTCTTGTGTTTCACTTTGCACGTTTTGACTTCCCGAATAACTAGGTTATTCAAACAATCCACAGTCGATCATACTTTGGAAGTAGGTATTGAGGCAAGACTGTCATGAATGGGTCTGTAGTTTGTCTAGGTGGCCTAGACATAACTGCAGTGTTCATGAGTGCTCCTGGAATAAGATTCGAGTATTAGATTAAACCCACGATCATTTGAATCACTTCATGGATTTTATCACGAGTGATCATGAGACAATAATATCTTATATTCTTCAAACGGAGACGTGTGAGTTGTAGTTGCGAGTCTGTTGCACATTGACATATGTAAACGCACCAGTAACTTGGATGTTATAAAACATACCGTTGTGTGTAATTTTATGAGTGAGTACAAGTAATTTTATGAGTGCCTTTGTGTATGATTCAACAAGTAGTAGAACAAGCCATATGAGTCGAAGTTTATCCATTCCTTTTACCTTCGGGATAAAAGCGATATCTGTGGGCCCCTTGATAATTTAGTGATGACAAACGTAAGTGCTCGACGGGGCCTGAACTGATTTGATTTGTTCAATTAGTCGGTCGTCATAAATCGGAAATCGGGAAACAACAGATGGACAGAGATAATGATTATAATCCATGTCTCAGTCCATATGATATCTAGAATGGAGGAATATATGATCACTTATCTAATGGACACGTCATTGACTAGGTCAGAGTTCGACAACGGCTTTTAAGAGCTATGATTGCTTGTCGGGTTTTGGAGTCATACTTGCAATAATGGTTTTAGACATATCCAAGTGGGAGACTGTTGGATTAGATGTCTAAGCCCATAACTATTATTGGTATGTACTTGACCCGAGAGTAGCATGGTGCATTTCGGTTGCATATCATTATTACAATTTGTTAGGATGGACGCTTGAGAGAAGGTTATATATGATTTGTTAATATATTATAAGTTATAATATTTTAATATGAAATCATATGTTTTAATTAGTATTGATCAAGAATTAATTTGAAATTAATTTTATGATCAAAAGAGACCAATTCAATCTGTGGGGACTAATTATGGTAATTAGTTATATTTATATGTGTTGGGCTTATGATCCATGTTGGACCAAGTTTATGTATGGATACATAAAGAGTTGGGCCACATGAACCATGGATCATAACACCCATGGGTATGGATTTGGGTTATACCCATGACCCTTGGAATCCTACATATAAATATGTCCATTCATAGCCAAAAACGCCTAGACTTGTACTTGGACTTCATGGAGGTGTTTTTGGGTGCATGGAATTCTCTCTCAAGTTCCACCTTTGTTCATGATGTATGGTATACGTCAATTGCATGCGAGTTATAGGCTTAATACCATGGAAACATCATTGCATATATAATTAGTGAAAACATATATCCAAGGTATTTAGGGTTGTATGTGCACCATAGGATGTTGTAGTATACAAAACCCAACATATATGGCCTTAGAGGACCTTGCATGCCCTTAAAGTTTGCAACTTTACGTGGTATTTGCACTTGGAGAAGTTGGATTTGGAGATTGGGACCTTAGATCCCACTGAAAAGGGTTGATCATGAAATGGACTGAAGGAACTCATCGAGTCCATTGGTTGACTCGACGAGTAGAGTAGGGTTTACTCGTTTTCGGACTCACCAGTTTTCAGTTGTCATGAGTTTTCGGGTTCACGAGTTTTCGGTTGTCATGAGTTTTCGGTCTCATGAGTTTTCGGAGGGACTCGGCGAGTTACATAGGTAACTCGATGAGTGGGTTGAATTACTCAGAAAACTCGACGAGTTGTTGGATGCACTCGACGAGTTGAGGTCAACAACTCGACGAGTTGTTGGAATGTTGACCTTGACTATTGACCAGGGTTGACTTTAAGGGTGTGTATGGGATTTTGACGAGTTAATTACATGATGATTATAGGCGGTTGAGTTGGAGCAGCACGTGGGGGATTAGCTAGTCTTAGCTTGTAAATTCTACATTCACGAGAGGTGAGTCTTCTAACCATACCAATGGGTCTAACGCACCAAGGCCGAACCATTATGCGGATTATCGATTGATTATGTGTTATGTTAGTATGATATTTATATGGAAGACCCCAGGGGGTTCCCGTGGCATTTGGTATAAGACCTTGGAAGGTTTCCATGGGATCCTAGTATGTTTGCATGATTAGTATGTCTGATATTTGCTTGGTAGGAAGACCATGTGGGGGTTCCCATGGCAGGTTGTAAGACCACGTGGGGGTTCTAGTGGCACTAGGTGTAAGACCCTGGAGGGTTTCCATGGCTTCCTTATTTGTTGTATGCATGGCTTATGTGGTAGAGATAGCTTTTTATAGCTAATGTGATATGTGTTATGTGGATTGTGTGTGGGGTATGCTCTGGGGGACTCACTAAGCATTAGCTTACAGTTTGTGGAATTGTTTAAGGTATATCTAAGCCCAAGGGAAATGGCAAGGCTTTGATGGCGCGGCGTGCACTCTCTCACAGACTTTTGATGGGACACTCTGATGATTGAAATAAAATTCTAATTGATATGGATTTGGAAACAATTGTCTTGTGATTTCATGATTTATGGAAAAGTGTTTTGACTGTTTAAAAATGAAAATTTTCTTTTGAAAAATTGGGTTGTTACAATAATCATGCTAAGAAAAAGGAAAACTATTAGCTAAAACCACAAAGATAGGACTACTAAGTCCACGTTTATTGAAGCTCCACCAAACCAGGTCCTTCTTTGGACTAAGTCTTCATTATTAACCTCTGCATAAAGAACCTGAACTGACCCATTCAAACCCGTAACCGACTTGACCCGTACTCTACCCGAACCATCAAGATTAACTTAACACACCCATCAGCACCACCACCCACCACCGACCACCACCACCCGCCACCATCACCCTCACCCACTATTCACCATCATCACCACCACCCACTACAACCACCACCCACCAACCTCTATCACCCATCACTACCACCTAGCCAGTACCCATCATTATGACCACTACCTGCCATTGCAACCAACCACCACCACTCGCCACGACCACTCACCACCACCAACCATCACCACCGACAACCACCACCAACCACCACGACCCGTCACCACCACTCGCGCCCATCAGCCCAACCTACCACCCACCAAAACCACCTCCCGCCCACTTCCAGCACCCACCCACTACCCACCATTATGACCACCACCTATCAGTACCACCAACCACCACCCACCACCGATCACCACGACACGCCTCCACCACCCATCACCACCACCCGCCTCCACCACCACCCACCACCACCGACCACCACCACATATCATCACCACCCCCAATAAAACCACCACCCGCCCACCTCCACCACCCATCACTACCACCCACCTACTACCCACCATTATGACCATCACCTGTGATTACCACCAACCACCACCCACCACTTATCTCCACTACCCGCGTCCACCACTCATCATCACCACCCACATCCACCCCCTCACCACCATCCATCACTACCGACCACCACCACCTATCACCACCACCCGCCATTACCACCAACCACCACCCACCACCAGTACCTGCATCCACCACCTATCACCACCGCCTACCTCTACCACCCCCACCACCACTAACATTCACCACCGACCACCAACAACCACCGACCACCACCCATCACCACCACCCAACTTCACCACCCATCACAACCACACGCCACCAACACCCCACCCATCACCCACCAAAACCACCATACACCATCACCACCCTCACCACCAACCACCACCCAGCCACCAACCCACCACCACCTATCACCTTCACCCGTCTCCACCACCCATCACCACCGCTCACCACCGCCACCTTCCAACCACTATAATCATCACCCCACATGTCACCCCAACCACCCTTCACCACCATCACCACCTACCACCACCAAACATCACTAGACACCACTACCACCCGTCTTTATCTATATATAATCACATGTGATTATTTGTATTTGTTGGGTCTAAAAATATGGTTTATACTTTGCTTTTCTTTGTTTTTGTAGTTTTCGGTCTAAGGCCGAAAACCCCTTGGATTTATTTATAGCTTGGACCGAAATCACATGTGATTTCGGTCTGGGTATTGGGTCTTAGGCTTGGGATTTAGTCCATAGGTATATATATATATATATATATATATATATATATATATATATATATATATATATATATATATATATATATATAGAGTAAAAGGCGAGTTTTAGGAAAAACCAGAGAGAGCTGTTTTCGGTCATTGCTGTGTGTTAGATCATTTGTACCTGACGATTTCGGTTAATATAAAATCGTGTGCATTTGGATTAATATTGCTTCTTCTCCTTCTTGATTCATTCTGATTTGATTCATTGATATTGTTTAATCGCTAGTTGGTTCTTAATTTGGGGACTTACAATTGGTATCAGAGCTTGGATTGTATCAATCATTTTGGCAAGATTTTGAACATTTTTGATCTTTTTATTGAAGGTTTTGGCATTTTTGATTAGTTTTAGACAAAATATTGGGTGTTTGTTCTTCGTGTTCTTCATAAAAATGAGTTTTTGATCAAGTTTTGCATAAAAAATTTGAAAAATCGTGTTTTTTGGTCATAACCAGCGAGGGCGAGCAGCATTTCCAAGGTGTTTTCGGTTGGAAGCTTGTATTAGGTCAGCAGGTTCTCGGCCGGAAACGCGTGTGCGGTCAGTAGGTTCTTGCCGGGGCGTGTCCGAGATTTCGGTGGAGCATTGCGAGGGTTCTCGGGCGGAAACTCGTTCTCGGTCGTAATCTAATTTCGGGCTCGCACGTGTTCGCTCCAACTTTCAGTCCTTGTTTGCGGTCTAGTTCTCGGTCAGTAGCGAGTCTTCCCGTTCCAGATCAAGTAGCCTCGCGATTTCGGTCCAATTTTCGGATTTTTGACATTTTTGGCTCAAAGATTATTTTTTTTTGAATTTTGAAGTTTCGTTTTCGGCCCAAAGCTTTGACTTTTGATTTTTGACTTACTAGTTTGACTTTTGACCTTAAAAATTGACTTTAACTTTCAAATTTTGACCTTTGACTTTAAACTTTGACTTTCTTGTTTAACTTTCAAAATTTCAAGTTTGTCTTTTCGGTTTGAATTTTAAGTTTGACTTTTCGGTTTGACTTTTAAGTTTGATTTTTTAAATTTGACTTTTAAGGTTGACTTTTGAGGTTAATTGTCAAAGGGCATTTTTGTTAAACAATGAGTTTGTCAATCACCAAGGGTAATGAAACTTCATGTTCTCAATCTTGTGAAGCTACAACTAAGTTTCTTCGTGATCAAATTGATATATTAAAAAGAGAAAATGAGTACCTTAAATATATAGGTTATACACTTAGGAAGGCTCAAAAACCCTTAAAAGCACACTAGAAGCCAAAAACAAGGACATTAGAAAACTTCAAGAAGATTATAGCAACAAATGTGCGAATTATACCTATGTTAAGGAACAGCTTGCTAACTTGACTGTCGAACTTGATGCATTGAAAGCTAAATATAAAGATGTTGAATTTAACTTTAAGAAATTTGATGTGTCAAGTGAGGTAGTTGCATCCATGATAGAAAAACAACTAAAATTTAAATACAATCAAAACAAGGGTCTAGGGTATCGTAGTGTCCCACCTCCATTCAATGACAACTATAACCCACCTCTAGAAACCAACAAGGTAGAGATACCTACTCAGTATGGCCAATCCCATGTATCAGCTTCAGTTAAGACTGAACAATCATGCCAAACTGAGAGTGTTGAGGTGAAGGATACTAATGATTCTACTTCCTGTGCAGGTAAAGTGGTGGAAGATGAGGACAAGGAGAAGATAAATCATTCTAGTTCTGTTGATTCTATCGATTCTCAAACAAATGACTCCTTGAATTCTGATTCTATTGCTTCTAATCCAGTTATCTCTAATAATCAACATGTTGTTGGTAAATACAGGCCACCAAAACAAGCGAAACAGACTAGTTGCTGCAAGTGTGCATGTGGGAACAATCATAAACGAGGCAAGGGCACGCCACTAGGGGCAGGCAGAAACAACTCCTATGTGAAGAAAAAGACAGATTTTCACTGTGGAACACTTAGACACATTGCCAGAAATTATCCTAATCGTGCATATGTTCCCTACTATGCACAAGGATGGCAGAATACGATAAGAGGAAGATTTCCCAAAAGAAATCATTCGAGGTCACAATCGTGCTATGGTGACTGGAATGCGAAAAAGACCAAGAATACAACTCCCAACGTCAAGAAGGGAATGTCTGCCAAGAAGTCCAATTCATGAGATTCTCCAGTGAAACCAAGACCGGTTAGGTTAAACTCATCTCGACAATCGGCTTCAAGTTCAAAAGCAAGTGATAAGGCATCCATCCGATCGAACAAGAAATGGGTTAAACCCGACTATAGATGGGTACCAAAGGTTCATACTCCCAAATCATCAAATGATTCTAACATTTCATCATCTTCTGTTTGTGATAAGCAGGATATGTCATGGGAGAGAGTACCTAGTTTCAAAATGGACTGGGTTCCATAGATCAACTAAACCCGCACTCTGTGCTGGAGAAGCTATGGAGGAATATCATCAGACTCCAGTTTGTTGATAGTGGCTGATCCAAGCACATGATATGGGACATCTCTCAACTGTACATCGCTTAGAACCTTGATTGAGAGTATGTGTCCTTTACGGGAAAGGAAGAAAGGAAAGGATCACACATGAGGTTTGTGCTTAACGATGTAAAGAATTTTCGGATATGTTCCGAGATTGAAACACAGCTAAGGCTGAATTCGTTGTTGCATCTGCTCTGAACTACGGTTTAAATTCTTTCGATACTCCTGAGTTTTATTCAAATGATTCATTTCAAAGACAAATTCTCATTTTTGATTGGTTTAAATTTGCGCATTTATTTTCTTTCTTCCCATGCACAAATTTTGGGGGAGAATTATTAAAAAAATCAAACAAAAAATCATAAAATTTAAAAAATCCAAAAAGATGTTTTTATTTCTTTTCAGAAAAATTAAAAAACCAAAAATATTGTTTTTGTGCGTATTTTGTAACGACCCAAAAATCAAGGGTAAAAATTTCATTTTGATATAACCCTAACATAGATACCATTTATTCCAAACATTGTTAATTAAAACATTTATCAGAGTTCATCCCAAAATCATTCGTTGCGGAAAACATGAGTGTGTGTAATGCGATCAAGCTGAGCCCTTACTTTCCAAAACCATGATACCTGAAACCATAAACAAAACTGTAAGCACGAAGCTTAGTGAGTTCCCAGAGCATACCCCACACAATCCACATAAACACATAATCCATATCAGCTATAACAGCTACATAAACTATAACAATCACATAAGCATGCATATACACATATAAAGATGCCATGGAAACCCTCCAAGGTCTTATTCACATACTCACATAAATTATGTCAACTACACAAGCCATACATATAAACATATAGGGAAGCCATGGAAACCCTCCAAGGTCTTACACCGGGTGCCACTGGAACCCCCACGTGGTCTTAACTAGGAAAGCCATGGGAACCCCCACATGGTCTTATATCCAACTGCCATGGGAACCTCCACATGGTCTTAACCTGGAACGCCATGGGAACCCCCACATGGTCTTATATCCCACTGACTCGGGAACCCCCCGAGGTCTTCCATGCAAGCAACACAGAGTCAACTAGCACATCTCATATCATAGAATATCTAGCATACCACATATCACATATTAGCTAGCACACCACATAACACATATAACTAATTGCCATGGGAACCCCCACATGGTCTTAGTCTACTGCCTCGGGAACCCCCCGAGGTCTTCCATGTAAATGCCATACTAACAAAGCACATAATCAGCTAGCATATCACATATCATAAAATGGGCCAGCCTTGGTGCCTTAGACCCATTGGTATGGTGAGGAGACTCACCTCGCACTGTCGAAAACCGGCAGACGAAAATCTAGTTGCTAGACTAACAGAGTAAGACCCAGTAAGTCCCGACGTACCATTCCAATTCAACTGCCTACAATTATCATGTGCTTAACCTGTCATGACCTCGAAATACCACAACCGCCCTACGGACCAACCCTGGTCAACCCTGGTCAAAGTCAAGGTCTATAGTAAAGGTCCACAGTCCATATTGACCTTGACTCGTCGATTACAATCAGTCGATCGTCGGGTCCCCTGCTCACACATCGACTCGCCGAGTCACCCGAGGGACTCGTCGAGTTCCTTGATGTCCACGACCGTAAACCACTAACCATACACCCATGACCGTGAAATCTTGGCCGTGAACCCTTGGTCGTGAAGTCTTGGCCGTGAACCCTCTCGACTCGCCGAGTCACTCGCACGACTCGCCGAGTCCCCCCTTAGTCCCTTATGTTTACGGCCTTTTCCAGTGGGGCTAAAGGTTCCAAACTTCAAATCTATCTTCTACTAGTGAAGATAACACGTAAAGTTGCAAACTTTACGTGCATACAAGGCCTCACATGGCCATAACACCAAAACTAACCCTCAAATAAGGTTTTTGTACATGGAGAGGGGATAAGATTAATAAAAGATGCAACTTTATGGTACTTGGGACCTAAGAAGGTCCAGATCTGGAACCATATCCTTGTGATATGTCCAGATCCAAGCTTGCTTCCATTTCCTTCAAGGATGGCCATAATTTTCCAAAAAGAAATTTAAGAAACTTCAGCTGATAGAACATATCAATACCTCAAACAGATGCCCAACACGAAAAGGATGCATGATGTAGTGATTCTCCCTTGATACTTCCTCATAAGACTTGGAAATCTCCCCAAAATCCCAAAGATAAGCTCCCAAATGCTCCCACTTCATACTCTAGCGAGTTTGCGGCCGTAAACGGCCTTCTATGGTGTTAAGGGAGGCTACTAGGGTTTATAATGATGTTTATATAGGGAGCAAACTCCAAAATTAGGGTTTTCATTAAACAGCTCAGGCTCGTCGAGTCGAGCCTTCCGACTCGCTGAGTCACTTCGAATCCACGTCAAAGATACGCGACCATAACTTCCGACATCCCTTACCTGACTGGTAAGTAGATACCCTCAGCCGATCCCCGAGACTACCAGTCTCGCACCCGGTCCAACCACTAGGTTCCCAAGAGATCAAAATATCAGGACTACCTAGTCGTAGCCCTACTGTGTCACATACCACTTATCCATAAGATCCTGCAACTCAACGTCCAAACCATTGACTCAACAGTCTCTACCAGTTCCATTCCGAATCTCAATAACCGTCTGGGCGCCACGGGTAACCGATCGAATAACCACCTCCGTCCCTGATTCTATAAAGTTGTGGCTTCCCCACAATCTTGCGAACTAGTCTATCCTAGCCTCAATCCTCTTAATGAATTCGTGAATGCTACGGCTCCCCCGCAGTCTTACAACACTTCCCACACTATTTGACCGATAGTTAATGCTACGGCTCCCCCGCAGTCTTACAACACTTCCCACACTATCTGACTGCTAGTGAATGCTACGGCTCCCCCGTAGTCTTACAACACTTTCCACACTCACATGATCACTGACCATAGCCATATCGCTCATCTATCAATCCGAACACATCTCAACGTTGAGCGCCTACACAGTCTATTCTCCCAACTGAACTCAAACAGTGACTGGAACTCTACCTGGTTCCCTCCCCCAAAGCCTGTTATATGACATCAGGCGACACGATCCAATTTTTGGGGAGTTTCCCGAACTCCCATCCACGATATCCTATATTCAGTCATCCCCTAAGGCTGCCTTTCCTTCCCTAACGGGGATGTGAAACGCATCCTCGTCTCACACTCGCTTCCACCTGGGTATCTGAATGGTTCTCCCCCACTTAGATTCAACTAAGTCCGCTCAGTATATGAGAATCGAAGGATTCCCAAACCCTCTCTCGTTCTAATGATCAATCTGTTGACGGTCGGTGCTTAGCAAAACTTGAAAACCATGAATAACTCTTCCCAAACATCACGACTCTCGAAAACTAGCTAACACTTCTTGAATCCCAACAATGCCAATGACTCTAGCTGCTCAAACTGATATCACACTCAGATCTCGAAAGTCCAAATGTCGAATGCTCCAATCAAAACTTTAGCATCAACTCTCTCTTCCTTTGACAACCCCGAAATCCTTTCCAAACATAATAGCTAAGGTTACTGGAACCTAGACATAATTCCCTCGTACCGACCCTTGAACCAAACCCGACCATTCCCAAAATGATAATCAACCACCGGACAATCCGCGATATACAAGAAGACGACCCCGTACTATTCCACCCAAAATCATGGCATGCATATGACATTTAACTCTTCTTGAAGGTACATATTAGTCCACCACAACCAGAGATAACAATCAACGATACGCCTTCTCACGATGGTTAGGAGGCAAAAGGGTATATACCTCGCACCCTTGCCTGTCGAAATTCCGATCTCTCTTGTCCGATCCTGCAAAGTGGGGCCCCTCTCAGCTGGGCTCCGGCTCTACCCTCTGATCCATTGGCGACCCTCAAAATAGCCGGAGCGGATATAGTCACCGCTCCTCTCTAATCGTCGCGTAGTCGACCTCCTTGTCACCCACCTGCCCACAATGACAATGTGACAGTCTTGCCCCCTATGGGCAGTCCCTGCTGACATGGCCAAAGCTGCTACACCCGTAGCAATCCAGATCACCGAACAAATTTCGACAACGACTCAGAGCACTCACGGCATATAAGGGACCCGCTCCGCGAGATATGTCCGTCTGAAGATTCCTCAAAATTCCTCGGCAGGCTGACTAACATCTGACAACCCTTGCTAACCCAGAAAATAGCAGAGAACCGAACCGAGATCCAACTTATCACCATCCCAAAGCAATGCAAATTCCCGATATACACCGGGAATGGCCGAAGATAGCTTATCCGCAAACATCTAGAGGAATCCTGACCACCTCCTCCTGAGTTACCCCTGACCATCCTGAGAGCATGATATAATACTTTATTCTGATCCTAATGACAATCCAACCCTTGATCGAAACTCCATCGTGCAGTTTATGCAAGCGTTGCACCGAATCCGGCCCCAGTGGCTTCTCAAAAGCTGATCAAAGCTTCTGGATCTCTTCCCGAGATCCTCCACTAACTTCACATGGCCTGAACCTCTCTTCTCGAGGTACTCCTAATCAACATTCCTCCCTCGGGCCCTGGAATCGATATTATCCAGGGTCTCGCACCCTGACCCACTCACTGCTCAATTGCCACGACTATACTAGAATAACTAGAGCAATATCTGCTCTAAACCGGCTACAAGCTATCCCTGAGACTTGGTCTCCAATCCCGAATGTGCACTAGATCGCACAATCTGTGCCGCCTGATCTTAGGCAAACTCAAAATCTTGACAGTCCTTCCGCTATTTGGCTCACCACCGGAGCCAGGACCAAGCCCTGGTCCTTCTCCTTGCGTGCTCATCCACAGTCTGCACAGCAGCTATCCCCATGGTTCAATCATAATCAAAATTTCTCTTTCCCAGGCTTCTTAGATTCTCCAAGACTCTCACTGATTCGAGTATGGATCCTGTGCTTTCAGTAGTACGGGCCCAAACTACCTTCCACACCTATCCATACTTTCCTCATCAATCCTCCCGAATCCTCTAAGTCGCCCACCCCACTGATTCACCGAACATCCTCTAAACAACAACACAATATCCACCGAAGCACCTCCTAGGCTTACAACCTCACTGAACCGCCCCACTATCTCACTGGAGCATAACATAGGCTTTCCTAGGTTCCCAACCTCACCCTGCCATCAGCTGCTGAGGAACTCCTCATGATGCCAACCATCCACCTCTTGGATATCGTCATATCCACTTAGTGGCTGACTCCCATCACTCAAGAGTTCCACAAAGCACGAATCAAGCAGCATTCGTGCAGAAACACTCCGATCCAAAGAACTACCATAGAACATTCCTCTCACATATCGCAACCCGCGCTATCCACATCCATCCATCCTAACTGTCGGCTGCCTTATGCATGCAAATTATACACATAACAGGATCTAATAGACTGTCGAATAATTGACTCAACCCTATGACCACAACCAGACAAGGAATAGGAAATAAGGCCAAATCAATTATTCTAAGGCTATAAGATCCTAACCGTGTACAATTTTAAAAGCGTACACGTAGCCGTTACTACTACCAATAATCAATCTCATTCTAGCATGGCATGAAATATTCCCAAGGCTACAAGCATCACATATTAGGCCAATCTATTGCTGACTACTCAGCACTAGCATGTAAGTCTACTAGCTCATACAACATATAAAGTCATCTCCCTTAGCCCTAACTAGCATGCGATTCTCAGATTCATAAATTAGATCATAACAGATAACAAATGTGGGTATTCTGGGGAAACTTACTTGAGCTTGGCTGATTGTATGCACCACACCCTTTCTTGTCTGAGAAATTCTTTACTTAAAACATTTTTCTTTTGAAAACTTTACAGATCCTCAGTTTGAGTTCAGACTCACCCGAAAGTATGTCCGAATCCCTCAAACCAAGGCTTTGATACCAACTTGTAACAACCCAAAAATCAAGGGTAAAAATTTCGATTTAATATAACCCAAACATAGATACCATTTATTCCAAACATTCCAAAACATTGTTAATTAAAACATTTATCAGAGTTCATCCCAAAATCATTCGTTGCGGAAAACATGAGTGTGTGTAATGCGATCAAGCTGAGCCCTTACTTTCCAAAACCATGATACCTGAAACCATAAACAAAACTGTAAGCACGAAGCTTAGTGAGTTCCCAGAGCATACCCCACACAATCCACATAAACACATAATCCATATCAGCTATAACAGCTACATAAACTATAACAATCACATAAGCATGCATATACACATATAAAGATGCCATGGAAACCCTCCAAGGTCTTATTCACATACTCACATAAATTATGTCAACTACACAAGCCATACATATAAACATATAGGGAAGCCATGGAAACCCTCCAAGGTCTTACACCGGGTGCCACTGGAACCCCCACGTGGTCTTAACTAGGAAAGCCATGGGAACCCCCACATGGTCTTATATCCAACTGCCATGGGAACCTCCACATGGTCTTAACCTGGAACGCCATGGGAACCCCCACATGGTCTTATATCCCACTGACTCGGGAACCCCCCGAGGTCTTCCATGCAAGCAACACAGAGTCAACTAGCACATCTCATATCATAGAATATCTAGCATACCACATATCACATATTAGCTAGCACACCACATAACACATATAACTAATTGCCATGGGAACCCCCACATGGTCTTAGTCTACTGGCTCGGGAACCCCCCGAGGTCTTCCATGTAAATGCCATACTAACAAAGCACATAATCAGCTAGCATATCACATATCATAAAATGGGCCAGCCTTGGTGCCTTAGACCCATTGGTATGGTGAGGAGACTCACCTCGCACTGTCGAAAACCGGCAGACGAAAATCTAGTTGCTAGACTAACAGAGTAAGACCCAGTAAGTCCCGACGTACCATTCCAATTCAACTGCCTACAATTATCATGTGCTTAACCTGTCATGACCTCGAAATACCACAACCGCCCTACGGACCAACCCTGGTCAACCCTGGTCAAAGTCAAGGTCTAGAGTAAAGGTCCACAATCCATATTGACCTTGACTCGTCGAGTACAATCAGTCGCTCGTCGGGTCCCCTGCTCACACATCGACTCGCCGACTCACCCGAGGGACTCGTCGAGTTCCTTGATGTCCACGGCCGTAAACCACTAACCATACACCCTTGACCGTGAACTCTTGGCCGTGAACCCTAGGCCGTGAACTCTTGGCCGTGAACCCTCTCGACTCGCCGAGTCACTCGCACGACTCGCCGAGTCCCCCCTTAGTCCCTTATGTTTACGACCTTTTCCAGTGGGACTAAAGGTTCCAAACTTCAGATCTATCTTCTACTAGTGAAGATAACACGTAAAGTTGCAAACTTTACGTGCATACAAGGCCTCACATGGCCATAACACCAAAACTAACCCTCAAATAAGGTTTTCATACATGGAGAGGGGATAAGATTAATAAAAGATGCAACCTTATTGTACTTGGGACCTAAGAAGGTCCAGATCTTCAACCTTATCCTTGTGATATGTCTAGATCCAAGCTTGCTTCCATTTCCTTCAAGGATGGCCATAATTTTCCAAAAAGAAATCTAAGAAACTTCAGCTGAAAGAATATATCAATACCTCAAACAGATGCCCAACACGAAAAGGATGCCTGATCTAGTGATACTCCCTTGATACTTCCTCTTAAGGTTTGGAAATCTCCCCAAAATCCCAAAGATAAGATCCCAAATGCTCCCACTTCATACTCCAGCGAGTTTGCGGCCGTAAACGGCCTTCTATGGTGTTAAGGGAGGCTACTAGGGTTTATAATGATATTTATATAGGAAGCAAACTCCAAAATTAGGGTTTTCATTAAACAACTCAGGCTCGTCGAGTTGAGCCTTCCGACTCGCCGAGTCACTTCGAATCCGCATCCAAGATACACGACCCTACTCGACGAGTTGGACTCCCAACTCGCCGAGTCCATGCACAAAACCCTTATAAATTATAAATGACCTCAAAAACCAGAAACATGCATTACATATTTTTATTTTATTTTTATTCTTAGTTGCTTTATTTGTATGCTAAGTTTATTTTTATTTTGTTTTTACTCAAAATTTCATTTGTCTTGAGAAGTGAATTCAGAAGAAGACGAAACTCAAGGAGACTGTATCGGATCATTCTGAGCAAGGAGAAGAAAGTTGGAAAGGAATTGACGGTCATTACACCTCACACTACTTTCACAAGGAATTAACGGAGGATTCAAATGCAAATGATAGACTCTTCCATATTAAGACATATACCAGTCTTGATTGGAGTCGTCGCATCAAATGTTAATGATCAAAAGTCATTTTCACCATGGCTAATGTGAAACACCCAATCACTCTTCACCCATATCTAAACTTTCTCCATTAAATCATTTCCACGTACCGGTACCCCTTGAGGTTCGAATATAAAACAAATCGGTTGAAGGTTACCAAAAATTATGTGTTTATGATCTTAGAAGTCATTGTCACCGCGATTCTAAGTGAAACCCAAAACCTATTCATTTCTGAATTGACGGTGAACATTTTAATGTTCTAGATATTTTACCCATGAAGTGACGGAAAATGGTTCATACCTGGTGTGACAATGTACAAATTGCCAGTTAGGCAGTTTCTTTCCAAGAACTGTCGTATTTAAGGAATTTAAAGTATGAAACTGTACAGACTGTCAAATTGGTCTTGTCATCTTTCTCTACCTAAGAACTGCCATGGCACCAGGGTGATTCACCCAACAGGTAAACAAATATCATTGAATGTCTCGCCAAGGGCCAAGTTAACTTGTTAACTTGAAAAACTATATTGAGATCTTTGATCAAGAATATACAGGGGCTAACTTCAAAATGGGCCACAAGTAGTTCTCCGATACTCAACAAATCGTAGTGCGTTCCTCCGAGTTCACACAAATATTGCGAGTAGTCTCTTTCTGAGCCAAGGTTTCATCATTGAACAACTGTGGTGAGAAGGGTCTTTATGACTCTATGATCCACATGGACTTTTTAGTCATGGTTACTTTTCAAGGAGAAACGGTGATCATTGAAGAACGTTCATTCGAAGGAACAAGAAGTGAAGATTATTTTTCAACATTCAATCTTTCAACCCCAGAAGCAAGGTGAAGTTGTACTTGAAGATTATGTGACAGAATATTCGATCTCTCTGTTATTCTCTCTGAAGATTCTCAAGTTGAAAGTGCTGATTTTCAAGAATCTCTACATGAAGCCTCCACACCCAAAGTGCGTTCAATGTCAAATTTTGAAGAAATGCCCAAACGTTCAAGATGAAGTCCTTCACATTGAAGATTCATATGTTCATCTTGACGCTGTGAAGAAATTGTAGATAAACGCTGAAGCCGAGCTCAAAGCGAAGATTGAGAAGAAAAACAAGCTGCAATTTTAGGGGGAGTTTGTTGGGTCATAAGAAAAGAAAGCTATAAACCAAGGGGGAGTTTGTTGGGTCATAAGAAAAGAAAACTATAAACCAATGGGGAGATTGTTGGGTCTAAAAATATGGTTTATACTTTTCTTTTCTTTGTTTGTGTAGTTTTCGGTCTAAGGCCGAAAACCCCTTGGGTTTATTTATACCTTGGACCGAAATCACATGTGATTTCGGTCTGGGTATTGGGTCTAGGGCTTGGGATTTAGTACATAGGTATATATATATGGAGTAAAAGGCATGTTTTAGGAAAAATCAGAGAGAGCTGTTTTCGATCATTATTGTGTGTTAGATCATTTGTACCTGACGATTTCGGTTAATATAAAATCATATGCATTTGGATCAATATTTCTTCTTCTCCTTCTTGATTCATTCTGATTTGATTCATTGATATTGTTTGATCACTAGTTGGTTCTTAATTTGGGGACTTACAATATTTAATCACATATGATTTATGTGGATAATATACCTTTTTGGTCCATATAAATCAGGTGATTAGATGCATATAATCACATGTGATTAGATATATTTAACCACATATGTCATTATTGCGTTCTCGATTCAATAATAATTTTTTGTCAACTTTAATCATATGTGATTAGATACATATAATCACATATGCTTAGATACATATAATCACATGTGATTATATGTATCCAATCACATATGATTTATATGAATAATACTCATTTATGAGTTTTTGTTTCAATAATTTCTCATATATTTAATCACATGTGCTTATAAGTATTTGATCACATATGATTAATGTGGACATAAATTTGTTTTACTGTTATTGATTTAATAGTTGTTCTCGTGTATATAATTACATGTGATAATATATATTTCATCACATAGCATTTATTGAATCAAGAACGTGAAAACAAATCTTTATCACATAAATCGTATGTGATTGAATACACGAGAACAACTATTGAATTAAAAACGCAAAAATGAATATTTTCCACACAAATCATATGTTATTAAATACATATAATCACATATGATTATATGTGATTATATGTACCTAATCACATATGATTTATGTGGACTAGATTCATTATATTTTTCCCACTTCAATAGTTGTACTCATGTACTTAATCACATGTGATTATATGTATTTAATCATATATGATATATGTGGATAATATTTATCTTTGTGTTCTCGATTCAATAGTTGCTCTCGTGTGTATAATAATAAGTGATTATATGTATCTAATCACATATCATTTATATAGACATCATTATTTTTTGTCCTTATACATTATATGTGATTTGGTATATATAATCACATATGATTAAATGTATTTAATCACATATTAATACAGTGGACAAAGAACAATTACTAAATCGAGAATGTGACAATGAATCTCACATACATAAATCATATATAATTGGATACATATAATAACATGTGATTGCATGTATTTAATCAGATATGATTTGTGTAGACAATATCTATTTTTGTGGTTTCGATTGAATAATTGCTTTTGTGTATTTAATCACATGTGATTATATGTATATAATCACATATGATTTGAGGTGGACAAGATTCATTTTTTCCTTCTCGATTCAATAGTTGTGCTGATGTACTTAATCACATACGATTATACATAAAATCACATGCCATAAAATACATGAGAACAACTATTGAATCGACAAAGCAAAAATGAATTATGTCCACATAAATCATATGTGATTCGATTCATATAATCACATGTGATTATATGTATCTAATCACATATGATTAATTTGGATGAAGATTTGTTTTCGTGTTCTTGGTTTAATATTTGTTATCGTGTATATAATTACATGTGATTATATGTATCTAACTATATATGATTAAATGTATTTAATCACATATGATTAAAGTGAAAAAAAACAATTATTGAATCGAGAACGCGAAAATGAATATTAGCCACATAAATCATATGTGATTAGATACATACAATCACATGTTATTATATGTATCTAATCACATATGATTTATGTGGACAATATTCATTTTCGTGTTCACAATTTAATAGTTGTTCTCGTGTATTTAATCACATGTGATTATACATATCTAATCACATATGATTTATGTGAATAAGATTTAAATTACCTTTCTCAATTCAATAGTTGTTATCATGTATTTAATCATATGTTATTTTATGTATTTAATCACATACAATTAATATGAATAAAGAACAACTATTGAATCGAAAACACAAAAAATGAATCATGTGCATATAAGTCATATGTGATTAGATCATATAATCACATGTGATTTAATACACTAGAACAATTAAAGAATCGAGAATGCATAAATGAATCTTGTCTACTTGTCTCACTAGAAAACAAACATTCTGCATTTCCTTGTTCACTCTACCGGATAAGGGTATATGTGAACAATCACATAAAATAAGTAATGCTTACATAATAGAAGAGTTAGTGTAACTAACCTCCATGAACTAGAAAATTAGATAGCATGAGCAAGATGGATCCTTTCCTTTCCGAGATCCTACACAAAAATCATAACATTATTTAGCTTGTTCTTTTTTGTATTAATCTTATAAAAGTTATGTACATACTTCCTTATTTTCTCTTTGATTGTAGTGCTCTGTTTGGGATATGTTTTCTTACCTTTCAACCGCCTATTAAAATTTGATAAAATTATATTGGTAAATTTCCCCCTTTTATATTTTCAGAAATATAAAGATCTCGTTCTAATGATTTTTGGTTTATTTTATATTAAATTTACAAGTTAGTAACTTTTAGTAGTCACTTTCTAGACCACTCAACACTCTTGGAATAAACGCTACCAATATACTATGTATTACATTAGTCGTTTTATATGAGGGAAACTATACATCCATATCTAACTATAGGATTTGGAATTTTTGCATTTGGAGATTTGATGAATTTATTATGATTTTTTGTAGACAATGCATGAAATCTGTGATAGCAGGAACCATACTGAGAAGATTGCCAATTTTACCACTTAAAGAGTTGGAATTTCGAATTGTGATTAAAAGTTTGTAGAAACTAGACACATTAAGATTTCCAGAAAACTAATTCTCATGATTTTTAGGTGTTCTTATTGAATTACACGAATTTTATAAGATGGAGGACAGATTTGGGAAATTTGATCATAATAGCTTTTAAATCACGTTTGGTGTTCTATTAAGGACTTAATGGTTAAGCCTTAAGTTTATCACTTTTAGCATGATTTTTGGTGACTTCTTAGGCTATTGAGATGTGAAATTCAATTTAACATAAGGGCCTCTATTGGAAATACTTTGATGTGATTGTTACTTGTAATAAGTTGAGTATTGATGTACATTTTCTAACAAACACTATCAGCATGTTTCAGGTTGAAAAGATCCTGAAGATTCAACAAGTGTTTGAAGAATCAGATGTTAGAGCACTTGAAGTTAAACATGGATCACTTGTTGTACAAATGGAGAACTTGCAGCAAACATGGAGCACTTGAAGAAAGCAAGTTGGATCATCGTGATCTCAGATGGCACATCTAGATCATATGTGGAGCATCAAGATATTGGTGGATCATCTAGAATATTGATGGCTCATCAGAAACATTGTTGGCTCATCCACAACTCTACACTCAACAATAAGTTAATGGGTCAACATGAATACTTGGTAGCTCAATTCAAGTCAATGGATCAACATGATCACATTGATGGCTCAACAAGATTGCACATGGCACATCATGTACAATGAAGGAACGTCCAAATGCTCAAAGGCACATGAATTCTGTCCATGGTCTATCTTGAAAAAGCAGTTGTACATCTTCAAGTCCAAGACACATTGCAAGATTCAAGAAACAACTCAACTTGATCAACGACACTTCTGGAAGTTAATGACATCGAACAAGACAATTCAGCAACATGATGCTCATGTTACTCATCACATTTTCAATGTTGATCAAGAAGGCTCTAGAATTATGAAGACTCATAAATTGGATGGAAACCTAATGATATACTAACGGAATTGGAATATTCTATCCATTCTCCGTTAAGTAGGGAAAAGGTGTCAACTGATAACTAAGTCATGATAACGTGTCAACACCTGATTGGTCAAGCCATGTCATGGGCTTTTCCATAGCCTATAAATAGGCCCCTTGGGATCCATTATAAAGTAGCTCTTTTCTGATCATTCCTGCTCATTCTGCACAATTGCTGCTTAGACTGGATTTCAGAGAGCCACTTGAGAGTTTTGTGTGTTTTACATTCAAACACTTGTAATTAAATCTTCATGAATATGAAACACCTTTGAATCATTGATTGTGAACATAGAAAAACGTTTTTATCATTAATTTGGTGATTCAGAACTATTTATTTTCCGCATTACTTGCCACTTGACGATTCAAAAACTCTGTTTCAATATTTTCAACACTTGGACTTTTCTAGTCTAGGTTTACTGAATTTTTCTCATTACTTTAGTTGGTATCAGAGCTCGAGTGATCGACTTTGAGACTTAGAAAACTTTTCGCAAAAACATTTTTTTTCAAGTTTCAAACTAGTACCACCTGTTCTCAATGGCAAGTGTGAATCAAAACCAAAGTGTTCTCTAATCAGTTTCAGTTGCAAACAGTCTTGGAGCAGGAAATCGTGCACCTATCCTTGTGCCCAGTGAATACACTTCATGGGCAGATCACATCAAGTACTACCTAGAAGGTCACGACTCTGAAATCTGGACCTTCATCTCCATTGGGAAACATACTCCAGAATTTCTGAAGGACATCAGAGTTCCTGAAGCCGATGTCTCTCCTGAAACCTCCAAAGTTATCTTTGGATCTTTTTCCTCTGGTGCTTAACTTCGTGAGAGGAAAATCAAGAAGTTTGAGGCTAAGGCAATGCAAGAGCTCTTATCTGGAATTCCTCATGACATCTATGAGGAACTTTTTCTTGAACCTTGTCACAAAATCATCCCAGGTCATCGAATCAACCTAAACATCACCAATAGAATGCCCTACCTCCTCCCACCAATCTCGCGCCATGTCCTTCAAAAGACAGGAGGCAAGTCTGACCTTTGCCTCCCTGGGGCAACTGCTGGTGCGGAAGGCGTTAGCAACATCCGCTAACCACCTTTTGCTCGCTATCGAGTCCTTCGCCCCGTGATATTCTGGAGCTCCACATGCTCGGAACTCCCTGAAAGTCAATAAACGCGCCCCAACCAAGTCTGCCATATCAGGGCGAAAGGCGCTCAACCGCTCATCCAAAATCTCCAGAATACCCTCCTTGACCGTGCCAAAGATCACAGGAGTCTGCTAAAGAATACAATGAGTAATCTCAAACGAGATGAACTCCCTAGTCTGCTTATCAAGCTGCCCGACTCCATAACCTGAGCAAGAACCCTCACCAGCACCAGAACTTCCAACAAGTATGCCTCTTAATGTCACCATACTAAAAATAGACCATACAAACCATCAGAATACACATCAATATATATATATATATATATATATATATATATATATATATATATATATATATATATATATATATATATATATCGAGGGATCACCAACTCACAAGCTTCCTGGTTTCATCACGACTCTCATTGAATCGAGTACAGATCCTTTGCTTCTAATAGTACGGGCACATACTACCTTCCACATTTGTCCGTACTTTCCTCAAGGATTTCCTTGACTCCACCAAGTCACTTTATATCCATACAACTTCTCATCATAGATAAGGCTCCCAGCAATAGATCTCATCCTAGGTTTTCCTAGAGCAAACTCCACACCACTCTCCG
Source organism: Lactuca virosa (assembly GCF_052849685.1). NCBI lineage: Eukaryota > Viridiplantae > Streptophyta > Magnoliopsida > Asterales > Asteraceae > Lactuca > Lactuca virosa. The sequence goes on along the minus strand of NC_136432.1, from coordinate 103,125,835 downwards.
TCATCAGCTGCAGAAGGAACTGTTGGATAAGGTGTCTAAGTCCATAACTTATTTGGTATATACTTGACCCGACCCGGCATGGTCCATTTGGGTTGCACTTCACCCAAACGATTTATGGATAATTTTATGAGAATTGTATACTTACGATTTATTAATATATTATAAGTTATAATATATTAATATAAAGTCATGCTACTTAATTAGTTTTAATCTTGAATTAATTATGAATTGATTTAGTGATTAAAAGGAAGACTAATTAAATCATGGGCTATTATATTTATATGGTGTGGGCTAATGCTCATTTGTTAATGGGGTAAGCTTATGTGGAAGTCCATGGATGATCCATGGAGCTTTTACCCATGGATCCTTGGAAGAGGAAAAGACATGGGTTATTAGGGTTTCACCCTAACCATGTACACTATATAAACAAGCTTATGTTGCATGAAAAAGACACTAAGGTGTGTGTAAGTGTGGTGGCCAAAATCAAGAGTTAGTATACTCTCTCATACATTTTCCAAGTTTGTGGTGATTTGTGATTTCCATTTGAGGCATTCACATTATTGGTGCTTGGCTCTCAAACTCCAAGGAATCAACAATCAACAAAAGGTATGTAATTCATCTAGTTCTTTTATGGTTAAAAGTACCCCATGCCATGCTAGATAGGTTATAAACCTTGGAAAATAATATTTTGCATGTATCTTAGACAAACATAGATCCAAGGTTTAATAGGGTTGCATGTACACTTAGGAAGTGTTAGAATGCTCAAAACCCAATAGGAACTCCCGCTAACTTCCTCTAACTAGCACGCAAATACAATTACATATCACTAAAACCAGATAATTCTTCCAATTAAAGGTCTCACAATATAACGGTTGGACTCAGACAAGAGCTGCAAAATAGAGTTAAAACCTAACATTCTAAAATTATTTAGTTACCATAATATGTAACTTAGCATATTCGCTTACCAGTTAGTTGAAGCTAGTTAGAACTCCTAGAAAGCACAAAGCATGCAACATTCGAGCATCAAGTAATCAGTACCAAGCATAACCTAATCAGGTCATCCTATTACTGACGGATATGTACTAGCATGCAAGTCTACAAGCTCACACAATAGGCATACAAAGGCATCTCTCCTAGCATTCTATCATGCAAAAACTTAGCAGATCCTTAGCCCTAACTAGCATGCGATACACAGATTCACAGATCAAATCATATCAGATAACATGTATGTGTATTTTGGGAAAACTTACTTGAGCTTGGCAGATTGCACGCACCACACCCTTTCTTATCTTAGAAAAACTCTTTTCTTAAAATATATTTCTTTTCAAAAACTATACCAAATCCTCAGTTTGAGTTCAGACACACCCGAGAGCATGTCCAAGTCCCTTAAACCAAAGCTCTGATACCAACTTGTAACGACCCAAAAATAAGACCCAAAAATTTTATTTTTAATTTAAGAAAACCAGTATTCAAAAACAATCATCAATACAATCCCAATAAAATAAGTGTATCAAACATCATATCAGATCAGAGTAAAACACAAAAGGCGGAAGGAGGTGGTGTGTCCTACAATTATCCCGAGCCCTTCCCCTTGGAACTAAAAGTACCTGAAACATAAAGTGAAACCATAAGCACAAAGCTTAGTGAGTTCCCCAAGATACCACATACTATATATATACCACATAACGGGACCTACCCAAAGAGTATAACGGGCCTCGCCCTAACTCGCATAATGGGCCACGCCCAATGAGTATAACGGGCCCTACCCTAACTCGCATAACGGGCCCCGCCCACATACAATTCATATAAGTATAACAGGTAATAGATTACATAATAACCATCGGGCCCTGCCCAGTAAGCATACAAGCACAAACACATGCTAGTGTCACATAGATAATGAGTATACTAACATAATAGATTATATTCTAACATAACAGATCATGGGTTGGCATTGGTGCCTTCAATCCGCTAAACATCGTGAGGAAACTCACCTCATACTGCTGAATCACACTGATAATCCCTGGTTGCTGGGACGATAAATCCTTGAGCTATCAATATCAAATAACACCCAATTAGTAATTGGAGTCAAATCTATAACCTACAATCCATACTTAGGGTAGAAAGACCATTTTTACCCCTTACATAGTTTGGTCCAAGACTAAGGCCCAAACTTACAATCTAAAAGGCCCAAAAACCAACTAACCAACCAAGGCCTAAACATGGCCCAATTTTCCAAATTAGGCCCAAACCCTTACACGGGCCTTACCCCAAGGCCCACCAATTTTTCCTAGTCCAAACATGTAACATCCGGATTTCCAGGTATCATAATTTAAGTATTTATTTTTGAGTTAAGAAGAGGGACTCGACGAGTTGACGCCTAAACTCGTCAAGTAGGATCGCACTTGATGACTCGGATTAATGAATAGACTCGACGAGCCGGTGAGTCGACTCGACGAGTCCACGATGTGGACAGAAACGCTAAATCTTTGGGCATGTTACCTATTTAAGGGACCTTATGGCCTTCATTGGCGGCCACACACACACTTGGGAGACCCTAACGAACCAGAGAGCATAGAGAGTGAGGGAAGGAGCTAATCACACCACCATAGTGCATTCTTGCAAGGAAGGAAGGGAGATTCAAGCTAGGCTGCTTAGAGGTGGCACAAAACTTCTTCTATTTCATCAAAGGCTTCTGTTTGAGGTAAGAATCCATGCCTATTTTCGTGTATATAGTAGATCTCATGAATCTAGGGTTTCTTTACCCCTTTTGTTGAGATTATGGAGCATGGGGAGTCCCATTGTGGAATATGACATTAGATCTGGACCTTGAGAGGTCCAGAGAGTCCCAATCATCCAGCTTTATGCAGCCCCATTGGAGTTTTGAGTCTAGGTTGTCATTTTAAGGGCTATTTCTTCAAATAGAGCTTGATGTGTGGTGCATGGACATAAAGATTGAACCTTTACGTGACTTTTGGGTGCTAGAAGGCCAGATCTATAAGTTAGAGAAACAGATCTGACCTTAGAAGGTCAAATGAGTGTTGCCATGGAGGAAACTCGCCGAGTCCATAAGAGGACTCGACGAATTGGATCGGGTTGCCCCATGATTCGTGATCAGTGGTAACCCGTCGAGTGAAAGGTTAACTCGACGAGTCGAGTGAGGCCTTAGGAGGATTCAGAGGACACGCATGGACTCGCCGAGTCACCCGAGTGCACTCGACGAGTCTGGTCAAAGTTGGACCGTTGACTGGAGTTGACATATGTTGACCTTGGGGGTTTGGTCAAACTGATTCATGAGAGGCCATGGAAGGGTAGAATGGTCTTCTACCCATTCTTTAGAGATGAGAACATGAGGAGAGTATTGATTAGAGATATTATCATTTTGATAGGTGGAGGCTAGGTCGGGGATATCGAGCACGAGAGTTTCCTAGACATCATACGAGGTGAGTCTTCTCACTATACATTACCTAGAGTGGTATCTATGTGCAGACCGGAGGGTCTTATGTGTTATGTGTATGTTTGAGATTATGTGCATTGTGATATATGTATGCTATGTGTTATGTAGACCGGACGGGAGGGTCCAACGACTTACGAGGCCAGAGGGTCCTCGAGTAGACCGGACCGGAGGGTCCAACGATTTAGACCAGACCGGAGGGTCCAACGAGCTAGACCGGACTGGAGGGTCCAACGAGCTACGGGACTGGAGGGTCCCGCTGAGACACATTGACCGGAGGGTCATACCGAGTTATAGCCTCGAGTGGCTTATGTGGTGTATGTGGTATTTTGGGGAACTCAGTAAGCATTTATGCTTACCGTGTTATGTGATATGTGTTTCAGGTACTACCGACGATCACGGGAAGGCGCCGGCATGATTTCTACACACTGGCAGAGGATTATGTTTTTGTTTATCCGGGGATATGTTTTATTGTGATGACATTGGATACACATGAGATTTTGAGAATATTATATGAGTTTTATTGTGTTCGAAAAATGAAAAATTGTTTAAAAATTTACTTCGTTACAAGTTGGTATCAGAGCCTTGGTTTGAGGGATTCGGATGCACCTTCGGGTAAATCTGGACTCAAACTGAGGATTTGAGAAAAATTTTCAAAGAAATGATTTTTCTAAAAACGAGCAAGAGTTTCTGAGAGAAAACGAAAAGGAGCAGTGTGTACAATCAACCAGAGCCCGAACAGTGATTTCCCAAAATACCCTATTTTTGTGTTATGAAATATTTTGTGATATTCTGCATGCTAGAGGATAGGCTAGGTATTTCATATTTTAGGACTAGAGTGGCCTGATTTGTGATACCTTAGCCTAGGAGTTGCTGTTATCTGTGATGTGCTATCGAGTATATGCTGAGTAAGAGTATCCAGCAGGAATATTTCAGAGATAGAGTTTCGAGTAGAGGAGTAATCTAGGAGAGACACCTAGATGTGCATTTGAGGAGCCTACTGAGAGAGTAGTTAGATGCCCGCGTGGGGTAAAGTTGCTTGAGTTCGGTGACACCTGTTGAGTATGAGTAGAGCAATAGAGTTGTAACCTAGAGTGGGTTTTACGTATTTATTCGATGCCCGAATGTTGCTTGCTTCGTGCTTTGTGGAACTCCCGATGATGGGAGTCAGCTACCAAGTGAATGTGACGATATTCAGGAGGTAGATGGCTGACATCATTAGGAGTTCTTCAGCAGCTGACGGCAGAGAAGTGTGAGCACCTAGGAAGAGCCTAGGGGGTGACCGTGGCCAGATGAGTGCGCGGACAGAGTAGAGCATTTCGCTGGGGAGCGAACACGTGTAACGGGATGGCCGAACGAGAAGGTCGCACAGCTACTTAGGAAATTCGAGATGGTCCGTGTGGAAGGTATGGGTAGATGTGGCAGGTAGTATGGGCCCGTACTACTGAAAGCAGATGACCCATACTTGATGCAGGGAGCATTCTGGAGATTCTAAGTAGCAGATTGAGGGTGATGTCATGGTTCGAGTACCATGCTAAGTGACAGATTGCTTGGTGATGTCGTGGTTCGAGTACCATGCTTTGTAGCGGACTGAGAAGAGAGAACATGGTTCGAGTACCATGATCCGTAGCAGATTAAGAGGAGATAACATGGATTGAGTACCATGGTTTACAGCAGATCGAAAGGTGGCCACATGGTTCGAGTACCATGACCCGTGGCGGTTAGTGTTACTAGTTCTACCAGTTATTCCGTTGTGATTGGTTAGACCGAAATCGGATGCGATAGAGTATGAGGTCAGAACGCCATGTGGAACAAGTTCGAACGAAGCATCCCTTGTGAGGGAAGTCGAGATGATTCCAAGGTATTTTTGGTGAGATGTCAGATGGAGTCGCAAGACTCAAGGATAAGTAGAGATGGCGTTTATGGGGGATTGTGGCCTGAGTTGAGCAATCAGCCGATAGTGGAGATGTCACCTTCTGTGACCTGAGTGGTGTTATTTCCAATTCCTGTGGGAAACATAAGAGGTGTTGAGATTTCGGTTTCTGAGCTTGGGGGTAAAACCATGCGGGTTAGCATTGATGGTGACCTTCCATCAGAGTATTTGGGCAGTATGTCTGCCGAGAGGTAATGATAGAGCATGAGCAGGTTGTCAGTGGGGACTGAGATGGTTAAAGACAAGGATACACCCTATTTGAGCATAGTAGGGCATGTATTAGCTGCAGCGGTGGACGATCAAGAAGAGGATATTGTGGCGGTGGCTCTTAATGTCTATGATGAGTATCGAGTGTGGTAATTGTTGGATATAGTGTCTAAGTCCATAACTTTATTTGGTATGTACTTGACCCGACCCGGCATGGTCCATTTGGGTTGCATGGCATTGCAATACTTGGATAGACTAAATGAGAGAGTAAGGCACTTATGATTATTAATATATTATAAGTTCTAATATATTAATAATAGTATTATTTAATTAGTATTGATCAAGTATTAATCTAGTATTAATTTGGTGATCAAAGTGAGACTAATTAAATATATAGGGTTGATTATGACAATCATCAATTCTTTTATGGTGGATTAATGATCCATGGTTTATGGGTTTGGTTATATAACCATATGGAGCTCCATGGATAGTCCATGGGAGTTACAAACCCATGGGTCATGAGAAATCAAGAGTCATGACAATTAAGGGCATTCATGTGTAAACCCTAATTGTGACAACACTATAAAAGGAACCCTATGGCTAGCAAAATCGTGACCTAGTGTTACTAGAGAGGGCATAACCGATTTTGAGTGCTAGAAGTATTCTCTCAAGTTATTCCAAGTCTTGTGGTGTTGTGTGAAGCATTTGATGCACAACATTTGGGGTGCTAGGCTCACAAAGTCTTGAAGGAATCCAAGTAACAACAAGGTATGTATTTCTACTAGTTTTATGTTCTATGTAATCCCCATGCCATGCTAGTTAGGAAATATCCTTGAAAAGAAATTTGCATGTATATAGAGAAAACATAGATTCAAGGTTATTAGGGTTGCATGTACACTTAGGAAGTGTTAGAATGCTCAAAAACCCATCAGTGGTATCAGAGCCTAGGATTGTTTTCTGTATACTTGATGCAAAACTGCTTAAAAATCGAAAATTCTGCACTCTGACGACTGGACTCGCCGAGTCCATGGGGAGGACTCGCCGAGTCCATGAACAAATTCATTCTACTCGCCGAGTAGAATAATGCACTCGGCGAGTAGGAGCGTGCTGGGCAGTTTTTTTCGAGTTTTGTTGCTGGAAATGGATTAAGATCATTATCCCAATCTGTTTTGGACTTGTAAAATCTGTTTTTCAAAATGATAATGATTATGTTAACCCATTTTACATGACTTTTATCAATTTTCAAGTATTGTATATGTTTATATGATTTCTTGAAATTGCTTGACATGAATTTGTGTTCTTATGAGTTTTTAGAAGATCATAGGAATTATATGTAACCTCCATGTGTGTTTAATTCATGATCTTAATGGCTATGATGGTGTCCATAACTTGTCCTCAAGTTATGGATAACCAAAAGTCACTTCTTTTAATTATGATTAAAGAACTAAAGAGGTTTCATAAAATGAAGAGTCTTCATTTTATGAACCATTAAAACTCATAAGTTACAAATTGAAGAGACTTGGAATAGTTTCAAATCTTGCCCTCAAGTTTTGGAATTTGAAAAGTCTTACACTCTAATACTTTAATTCCAAATTAAACCTTAGATTTTTAAAAAGTTTAAAAATCAACACTTATACTATTATTATAATTTTATTATATAGATATGTATAAGAATATGTCATTCTTACCGTTAGTAGGCCTCATTCACGAAGCCGGTCTATAAGGGGGGTATAAGGTTGTTGCCTATAAAATGGTGACTTAATGGGTGTCCACTCTCACCCACCGCTTCCTTGATCGGTGGAGGGTCGTTAGCCGAACGGGTAGGATACGACTTTAAATACTTGTTAAAAGTATAATGAATTATAAAGTAACTATACATTATAAATTCCCAATCTTAGTTACTTTAGGAAAATGTGAAATTGGTGCTAGCCCATAAAATTACACTTTGTACCTTACCAAGTCGTTAGTGGAGCGTGTGTGGTTAACCGGCACACTAACATGGACTAGTAAGAGTGGCAAAGGGTAACTTGACCTTATTATAGATCGGTGGAGCGTGTGTGGTTAACCGGCACATCGATTAGGTAATATTGTTGAGGGTACCAAGTCAATTTGTATGGTTATTCACACCTTGTTTGTGATCCTCGGCATCCCAGTCACAAACTTGAGAGGGCACAATCGAGATTCAAACATGCCATTGAAAGTTCAATGTATCTCAAAAGATCTAGGAGTTTCAAATCCAATTAAAAACTTAATTATATTTCGTTTTTTATGGTGGGAATTGGTAAATCGTCATTTACCTACCTTCAACTATTTTATAATTTGGATTACGGCATCCCTCTTCCAGTTATAAATAGGTTGTTGGGTCCTAGCCTTAATATTTCATATTGGGTGTTATATTAAGGACTTTAAATCAACTAACTTGAATTTCTCCCATTATAGATGTCTAGTTTAGACAGCTATGGTCTTCCCAAATCTTTTGGAACAAGCTTCCTAATGAAGATGATATCCCAAATGGCAACCAAGGTGAAAGATCAATCCCTTTGTTATGCATTAGTGGGACTGGAAATCATACTTCACTTCCTCCACCTCCTCTAATAAATCTCCCTATCCCACAAGTTTCAAGACATGATAAGTTCTAAGTCACTCAATCCCTATTGGCAAACAAAGTATATATGTGCTCAGGTCTTGGAGATTAAGTCACATATTGACAAGCCGGGAGAGTCGGGTGTCGAAGTCTCAAGGTACCTGGTTGTTGACTTGGTCACTCCCTGATGACAGATCACGACATGACCCTTAATCGTCTTACCTATTTGCTTGATAATGCTGAATCAGCAATGATTTGGAGCATTGGTAAAGCAAAATTGATTGGAAGATCAACTTCCCAAACTTCCATGGACATTGACAATGGTAACATTGGAAGTCCAGAAAAACTTTCTCTTCCCAATTGAAAGGGATTGGCCATAGTCAACTCGGTTGACCAAATGGTAAAGAGAAAGGCTAAGTCTGTGATAGTCCCGTGTACCGTTTCCAAAGAGTCCATATGTTTCTGTTGCCAAAGGAAGGGCATTGGTTGCGAAGCTGCCAAATTTACCTAAAAGTCCATAAGGATAGTAAAGTCAAATGTTTGACTCTACTTCAGGTAAAGTCCATTGTCTAACTCTATTAAGTTTCTATTCTGAGATTCTTATTGCATGATGTGACTGGGTCACATGTTGATGTTTTAAGAATCAAAGAAAAGTGAAGAAACTTAAAGGAAGTATATGCTGATTCTGATCGCGAAGAGGGATTTTGATCGCATGGTTCGATGATCAGAATTTTGAGCTATTACTTAAGAGTTGAGACATATTGCTTAGTAATAGATAACAACAAGGTTTTCATATGGGTTGTAAGGATAAGTTTTCTGCAAAGTTTTAAAATAAAGAAAAGTTTTGATTTTATTTATTTTAAGTATCCTTACAATGGCATTTGTGAAAAATTGTTGATTATATGTTTCCATTAATAGCAATATTTGAAAATGGATTTGATTCTTTCATTTGTGGTAGTATCATAATTTACCAAATAAGGAAAGATTCTCATCGCCCAAGTTTCAGTTATATAGAAACTTGGAATCATGCAACTTGTATTGTATGATGAATGAGAAGTTTTCGTCTTTGGGAAATTAAGACTAATTCCTTGTTCACATGTACATGTGAGTCAAGTGAAGGACTAAAAGATTGGGTACACTTGGTTGTGTGCTGGTCAGGTCCACCACAAAGATAGATAAGATTATTGGTTATGATTTACTAAAGTTTAGTAAATATGGTTATGCTTATGAGTTTAAGTGTAATTCTGAAACACTGGAAAAGTTTCAATGTATGGCAGAATGAATAAGAAGAATCAAATAAGGCAGAAAGATAAAATTTTCTCCAATCTGAAGAGATGGGAGAGTACTTGTGTATTTTGTTTTATGATTATCTTAGTGATTATGGAACCATATCACAATTGATCCTCTAAGGACACCTTAGTGTTTTTGTTGCCTGAGGAGAGGAATCGTGAATTGTTGAAATGGTTAAATCAAAAGATAATTCATACTTCGTGCCAAAAACAAATCATGGAGTTATACTCCAAGATTGTAACTTGATTGACATAGTCTTTAGAAAGTTCATAACACTTGTCAAATGTAAAGTAAGATGTTTCCTATTCTTGTACATTTGAGATTGGTAAGTTGTGATGTTTTGGATAAAACAAAGACCAGCTAAGACCAATAGTGAGAAGTGTTTAACTTGATAAGAATCTGCACTAGATCTTGAATATTTGTTTTGTCAAGGAATGGTTCTTGACAAAGAGAAGTCTTATATGTCAAGAGGATAGTGGGAGTCTAAATGATTCTGAAATAGTTTCAAGAACTAAATCAAGAGTTTTGTTAATCACTAGCCCACGACTTGAGGTTTGTAACCTATCGTGTTGACATATTCTTGTTTCTGTGTCTGTTCCAGTTGAAAGTTGATTATGCATGTGAGTTCTATGAGTTCTCAATTGTTTGCATAACAACCCGGAAGCAATGGTGGGCATTGTGCTACCAGGTGGCAAGAAATTAAGATTGCACAAGTTCAGTCCCTATGAATTTGGAAGTGTCACTAACCTAGTCCTGTGATTATAGTTATGACAAATTCACATGGATAGGAACACATACACCATAAAATCTAAGTGTCATAAGGTTTCTCTTCGATTCATGAAAATGATGGTGAGGAAACGCTTCCACTAAGAAGATTTTAAGTAGATAGCGGTTGTGATATTTGCATTCTCATATAGTTAGTGGAGCGTGTGTGGTTAACCGGCACACTAACTAGTGAGAATTGCAAAAGGTCTAGACAAACATGTGAGCTATCTAAGGAAAGGTGTATGTTTTTGATAAAGTCTTATCAAAGCAATCTAGTATCAGAAATATGAACTTTGGTAAGAAAGTCAATAAAGTATTGATTTCTAGAAGTCCAGTAGATTTCTGAGTACATGTCAAAGCTAGTGGGAGCATAAAGTGTTATGCTGGTAATCATTATGCTAGTGGGAGCATGACGATTATGTTAAATATTGCTGGTTAGCAATGTTAATTATAGAAAACAAAAGTTTCAATTCGCCTTGAAAAAGTTGTTTTGCTATAATTAAGGGAGAGGATTTTATACTTCACTCCAATTCTACAAGCTTAGATTGAGAATTTAATCTACTTCACTCCAATTCTACAAGCTTAGATTGAGAATTTAATCTACTTTAGTCAAGAATATATATGAATGTTATGTTGGAATGGTTTAACATAAGGAAATTCTATATATGTTCCGTTCTCACAATTCGATTATGATTACGGCATCCCTCTTCATAGTTCGAATTATGAAAACATGGCAAATAAAAAAATTTTATAGCATAAATCATGTCCCATATGCTTTGGGTATAGGTTTGATTACATGTGGTATAATATTCATCCATTCTAAATTTTCCAAATGCCTAGGGCATTAAGATGGAAAAAGGAATAGAACTGGAAATGACTAAAATGATTAAGCAAAGTTGTCGAGGACAATCTGAGGTTTACCAAAGATTGGTTGCTCATGGACAATTAGAAGTATAGAGTAAGGACCATATTGACATATTTTGAAAAGAGGCAACTCTTGTTCAGAAGTGATGGTCAAAATGGTAATATGGAATTGTCTCCATAGGTGGAAGTTATTCTTTGAATCTGTGTAAGATTAAAGAACTTAATGCTAAGAAGGATGTTCAAAGGAATGTACTTTGAATTTGAGACTTCATTTCCATGGAATTGTTTTCCATTGGAATACTTTGTAATTTATGTTGCCAAGTCTTTGTGACTTTTGTGCATAGTCATTACAAGGGGATCATTGCATATAAGTTTAGAATCTAACAGATTACAGTAGATGGCAAGAGTTTGGTATTCTTTCATTTACAACGAGGATTGGAATTGTGAAATTAGCATCATTGGAATATTGTCAATTGATCTATTTCACAAAGAGAGGACCATATGTAAACATAGTATGCATACTTGGAGTATGGCATAATTGTTGTTTGGAAAAACATAGTGTACATGCTTGGAGCATGGGACAACTAATGTTTTAATTCAAGCATAAAGCTGATTAATCGAAACATAAATAATGAGTAATCAATATGGTGCTTAAATAAAAGGTGTTTTTATTTACACTCAAAGTGTTGGGGCCATATAAGATTAGTATTATTCTTATGTTTCACTTTGCATGTTTTGACTTCCAAAATAATTATGTTATGGTATATATCATATTATTCAAACCATCCACAGTCAGTCATATGTTGGAAGTAGATATGAATCAAGACTGTCATGAATTTGGCTTGTATGATTTGTCTAAAGTGCTTTAGACAATGCAATGGTTGCTACAACATTCATGAGTACTCATAAGGGCTGAGTATTGGATTCAACCCACGCTCACTTGCATCACTTCATGGAATTTATCTCGAGTGATCGTGAGACGGTAATATCATATAAATCTTCAAACCTAGAGATATGAGTTGTTGACTATGAGTTGGTTATTCATTGATTGTACGAAAACACATTGGTAACTCGATGTCATAAAACGTGCCTTTGTGAATAATTCAACAAGTAGTTAGTACAAGCATATCAGTCGAAGTTTATCTGTTCCTTCTAGAAATAGAAGCGATATCTGGGCCCCTCGATGATTTGATTTTCACTTATGTATCGGGCCCGGTCAGAACCTAATTGATGTGTTCAATTTAGTTCTATGTCGAAACAAATCAGAGATCGAGAAACAAATGCTGGATAATAAGTAAGACCATGTTCCATGTGTTTGTCCGGCTGATATCATGAGAACAGAGGATTGTATGATCACTTATCTTAAATGGCGTATCATCATCATCTTAGTTCCGAGAGACTTTGAAAGAACTACGATTGCTAGTCGGATTTTGAAGTCATATTTGCAAATATAGTTATTAGACTTATCCAAGTGGGAGACTGTTGGATATAGTGTCTAAGTCCATAACTTTATTTGGTATCTACTTGACCCGACCCGGCATGGTCCATTTGGGTTGCATGGCATTGCAATACTTGGATACACTAAATGAGAGAGTAAGGCACTTATGATTATTAATATATTATAAGTTCTAATAGATTAATAATAGTATTATTTAATTAGTATTGATCAAGTATTAATCTAGTATTAATTTGGTGATCAAAGTGAGACTAATTAAATATATAGGGTTGATTATGACAATCATCAATTCTTTTATGGTGGATTAATGATCCATGGTTTATGGGTTTGGTTATAACCATATGGAGCTAGAAGTATTCTCTCAAGTTATTCCAAGTCTTGTGGTGTTGTGTGAAGCATTTGAGGCACAACATTTGGGGTGCTAGGCTCACAAAGTCTTGAAGGAATCCAAGCAACAACAAGGTATGTATTTCTACTAGTTTTATGTTCTATGTAATCCCCATGCCATGCTAGTTAGGAAATATCCTTGAAAAGAAATTTGCATGTATATAGAGAAAACATAGATTCAAGGTTATTAGGGTTGCATGTACACTTAGGAAGTGTTAGAATGCTCAAAAACCCATCAGTAATGAGGTATCCGCTCTTATTACAATCCAAGTGATGGAACGTTGGTTGAGGAGTCGAGGATGAGGAGTATGATAGTTCATTATTTTCAAATTAAGAGTCAGAGTTACTACTGGACATTTGAGATGTCCGGTAATGGGATGGTATGAGATCCTGTATGATTAGAGGCAATCATGATGAGAAGTTTCTGAGGATTTCATCTGAGATTCGGGGTATTTGGAGTTGCGGGGTCTCTATCGGGGACGCCACCGAGCATTGCGTAGTACCTTCCAAGAGTAAGTGTGATGTTTCTGGTGGGAAGAGTCTGTGGAATAGGTTATTGGTGCGCCAATTGGTGATGGTTCGAACCCCGAGTGGGGGAGAACCGGGTATTTTATTGAGAGGATCAGAGATTTGTTCAAGAGCGGTTAGGGAGCTGGATAAAGACATGCACTATGGATTCATGAGACCAGGATTATTGGTGGTCGAGGTGAGTTGCAGAGGGAGTTAATGCATGTTGTACGCGTTCAAGAAAGGATGAGTGTCTGCACGGTAGGTGGCCGTTGGTCAGAGGCCTTGTGGTAGATAAGAATTTTTCGAGGTGGTTGGTTCGTAAGGATACTTCGGCAGTTGGGAAATTTTGGTTCGATGAATGTATTATTCTATGCTCTTTGGGAAGGGTAAGAGATGATCGGGCAGCCAATTTCCGGGTCGGCATGCGTAATCTCGCTTGGTTTTGAGCAATAGAGGAAAGAGTTTCGGAGGGTCATCTTTGTCACACCCCCAAACCAGAACGGCGGAAACGTTCGAGGGTGGATGACTTCATGTAGTATCGTCATAGTTGAATACATAGTAAAGAAAGTAAACACAACCAACATATATATAATAGAAAAGTTACATCATTTGTACGTATTACATGTTTCAAAATATCAATTACAATATGTTGTGAAAAGATTTGTTTAGATGCTTAAGCATCACTTCTCCAAAGCTGAAGTTTACCTGTATTACTGAATCCCTGAGAAATACAAGTAGATTTGAAAGAGTAGATCACCATTTAAGCTGGTGAATTCATAAGTTTTTAATGTCATGTTTGAAAACTCCTAGAAAATCCCATATTTCCTACTAGTGTAAAAGAAAGTCTTCTACCCAGACTCAACTGTTTTGAATGTTTGCCTTTAGAAATCCAATATTTTTCCATAAGTGTATGGTAGTTTAAAAGTTCCAAAAACTGAAATGCAATAGTATTTTTCATGCCTAAAATAGTATATTTGTATATGTATAAAATTGCTAAGGCATTTGATAACCCCGTAAATCCACATGTTTTTAATACACCATGTGAGTTTTATAACCATGCTATTGACCCAGACTGACTGTAACAACGTTCTTCAAGCGTTGGAATGTTATGACGTTTGTCACCCTAGACCTGCCGGTCTAACTGTAGCTAACAGCTTAGGTGCGGGATTGTCAATCCCGTATAGATCTATACACAAGTATCACACTCTCCCTACAAGAGATTATGGTATATAATACAGGACTTTAACTGCATACTTGAAGTACGTGAAGTTGAATGTCTCACAAATCTTAGTATTAAATAGATTTACGTATGAAAGTCCATTTGTTTTTGTATATGAAAGTATTTCCTTGATATAGTACTCGTAGTATGTAAAATTTCATGAATAACTAGTAAACTATACCTATTATAGTTTTTCCAAATGTGTGACTCGTTTGTGTGGTAAACCCTAGTACAATATCGACTTTGTATGTAAGCATAACCTTTGAAATGATATTATTGTACATTCATACTCAAAATATAAACAAAGTGTTTGACATTTATAGAACAACATGTGTTATTCTAAAAGAACCAAGTGTTATCGTGATATGTTGTATAAGAACGTGTTCTTTTGATAATTATAAGTCACCTATGATTGATTATAACAATAAGTATAGAAAAAGATTTGTGTTATTCACACGAGGGTAATCGTGTGTTTACTTGTATTCCCCCCCCTTAAAAGTAAATAAAAGCATTTACAAAGCATTTGAAAACGTAAATGTTAGGGGTATGAACTCACTTGATAGATTGGAGAAAGCGAGACGAAAACCGAGCAGAACTTTGACTGGAAAAGTTGATTTCTCGGGATTCTCGGGAATCTCGGGAGCGTAAAACTTCCTTCCGAACTTGGATATGAAAACCGGGGCTTCGGGATATTTCTTGCATGCGAAACGGAGTAAAAATGCAAGAAAAAAGGAGAGAAAATGAGCAATTTACCCGGAACCCTCGCATCCCTTTTATAGGGGTTGGGAACCCTCGGTACGCGGGGCGTACCTCCGGGTTACGCGGGGCGTACCGGACGTCACTGCTTACCGCATCATCGGTTGCCGGAACTTCGGATGGGACAGGGCATAGAGGAGTAGAGGGGCGACATGGACGATCCGAGGCCTAGCACCCGAGTACGCTGGGCGTACGAGGGTACGCTGGGCGTAAATCCTCTCGGTTTGTGTGCCTCTAACTTGTAAAATCCGTAACTTTCGCATACGAGCTCCGATTTTTTCATTTTATAAATGCACGCGTAGGTAAAAATATACTCTATAACTTTCATTTAGACTTCGTTGGCTAGTTTTGAATTTATTTTTAATTATATATTTTTAACAGGCCGGGACACGATAAGTCCGTTAAAAATACGTAACTTCTTCATCCGATGTCCGTTTTTGTCAGACTTTTTACCGTTGCACTAATATTGTTGAGATATTTGATTCTCATTTAGGTTGTTTCGGCTAGAAAACGCTCGATCTCTATTTCGAGTTTTTAGCTGTCTATCGCTATTCCGAAACTTCGAAAAATCATAACTTCTTCATACGAAGTCAGATTTGGGCGTTCTTTTTATGTAAGTTCATGGTTTGATGATATCTATGACTTTTATTTAGATACCTAAGGCTAATAAGTATTTTATTAAAATATCTCGTTTTACGTTTAACCGTGCCGGCGGTTTTTGCTGTGAATCTTAGGTTGGTCATAACTTCTTCGTTATAACTCGGATTTTAGTGCTCTTTATATTTCTGAAACCCTGGACACGATATCTATCGTTTATGAAATCCAGTAAATGACTTTTGAACATTTTATTTCTGATAATAATTTTATTATATCAAAAGAGGTTACAGTTCTTGACTTTCTAAGTCATTACATTGATTTGAAATATCGGGTTGTCAGATCATCCCCCCGTTAGAGGGAATTTCGTCCCGAAATTAGATGTAAAGTCAATATTTGTGGACTTAGGGAAACAGATGCGGGTATTTTTGTTTCATCTGATCTTCGCGTTCCCAAGTATATTCAGGTCCCCGCTTTGCATTCCAGCGGACCTTCACAATGGGTATGCGACTTTGTTTTGTTCTTTTAATTTCCCTATCCATGACCTCAATTGGTTCCTCTACAAAGTGGAGACTCTCGTTTATTTCGATTTCGTCTAGAGGGACGACGAGGGTCTCGTCGGACAAACATTTCTTCAAGTTTGACACGTGAAAGGTAGGATGTACGTTATTGAGTTCCTGCGGTAGTCGGAGTTTGTATGCTACCGGACCGATCCTTGCAAGGATCTCGAATGGTCCGATATACCTTGGGTTTAGTTTCCCATGTTTTCCGAAACGTATTAACCCTTTCTAGGGCGAGACCTTTAATAGTACTCGGTCCCCGACCTGAAATTCTATGGGCTTCCGTCTTTTGTCCGCATAACTCTTTTGTCTGTCTCTTGAAGCCTTTAGTCGTTCTCGAATCTGAACAATCTTCTCAGTTGTTTCTCTTATGATTTTCGGGCCTGTGAGAGCGCTATCTGGTACTTGTCCCTTGGCTAGTTGCGTGTCACCCACTTCAGCCCAGCACAGTGGTGATCTGCACTTGCGGCCATAGAGGGCTTCAAATGGAGCAACTTTAATGCTGGAGTGATAGCTATTGTTGTATGAGAATTCTACTAGTGGTAAATGGGTATCCCAGGCTTTACCAAAATCGATTACACAAGCTCTTAGCATATCTTCCAAGGTCTGTATGGTCCTCTCACTTTGACCGTCGGTTTGTGGATGGTAAGCGGTACTCATGTCTAGCCTCGTCCCAAGAGATTTTTCTAGCGACTGCCAGAATCACGAGGTGAACCTACTATCTCTGTCGGAGATAATGGATATTGGTACCCCATGTAGTCGTACAATCTCTCGGATGTATGTTCGAGCTAGCTTCTCCATCTTGTCGGTTTCCTTTATGGGTAGGAAGTGTGCGGATTTTGTTAATCTATCGACGATTACCCAGATGGTGTCTAGCCCACCTGCTGTCTTGGGTAGTTTGGTTATGAAATCCATGGTTATCCGCTCCCACTTCCACTCAGGTATTTCAGGTTGTTGTAGTAATCCTGATGGCTTTTGGTACTCTACCTTGACTTTGGAGCAAGTCAGACACTTGCCCACATAGGTAGCTATCTCTGCTTTCATGTTCGGCCACCACTACAGTTTCTTGAGGTCCAGATACATCTTGTCCGAACCTGGATGCACGGAGTATCGAGTCTTATGAGCCTCATTCATGACCACGTCTCTGAATCCACCAAACTTCGGTGTCCAGATCCGATCCATGAAGTATCGAGCTCCGTCGCCCTTGACTCCAAGATTCTTATCCATTCCCCTTAAGGCTTCACCCATCGCATTCTCTGTTTTCAAGGCTTCCATCTGAGCTTCCTTGATTTGTGTGGACAGGTGTGAATGGATCGTCATGGTTAAGGATTTCACTCGGCGGCCCGAGTATTCCTTTCGACTAAGAGCATCGGCCACCACATTCGCCTTTCCTGGATGATAACGAATTTCACATTCGTAGTCATTCAACAGTTCAACCCATCGTCTTTGCCTCATGTTGAGTTCCTTTTGATTGAGGATGTGTTGAAGGCTCTTGTGATCGGTAAAGATTGTACATTTCATGCCATAGAGATAGTGCCTCCAGATCTTTAAGGCGAAAACGACTGCTCCCAGTTCGAGGTCGTGTGTAGTTTAGTTGACCTCGTGCGTCTTGAGTTGTCTCGAGGCGTAGGCAATGACCTTTCCTCATTGCATTAAAACACATCCAAGACCTTGATTAGATGCATCACAGTAGACCACGAAGTCTTCTGTTCCTTCTGGCAAGGACAATATGGGTGCGCTGTAAAGTGCTTTCTTCAGTGTTTGGAATGCAGCGTCTTGTCTTTCTTCCCGATTGAAGGTTACCCCCTTCTGGGTCAAGGTCGTAAGTGGTTTAGCAATCTTTGAGAAGTTTTGAATAAATCTTTGGTAATAGCCAGCAAGACCCAGGAATTGCCGGATTTCCGTTGGGGTTTTGGGAGCTGACCAGTTCTCGATTGCCTTGCTTTTGGAAGGGTCCATGTGTATCCCGTCTTTGCAAACCACGTGACCTAGGAAATCTACTTTCCGAATCCAAAATTCGCACTTTGAAAATTTTGCGTATAGATTCTCTTTCCTTAGGGTTTCTAAGATTTGTCGGAGGTGTTGACCATGTTCCTCTTTACTCTTCTAATAAATGAGTATATCGTCTATGAACACGATTACAAATCTGTCCAGGAATGAACGACACACTCGATTCATTAAATCCATGAACACTGCCGGTGCATTTGTTAATCCAAAGGGCATCACTACAAACTCGTAGTGACCATAACGAGTTCGAAAGGCTGTTTTGGGAACATCTCCTTCCAAGACTCGCAGCTGATGATACCCGGATCTCAAATCGATCTTTGAGAAATAACTCGCTCCCTGGAGTTAGTCGAACAAGTCGTCAATGCGTGGTAGGGGGTATCGGTTCTTGACAGTGAGCTTGTTAAGCTCCCGGTAATCGATGCACATGCGGAAAGATCCATCCTTCTTCTTTACGAATAGGACTGGCGCTCCCCAGGGTGAGAAGCTCAGTCTAATGAATCCTTTGTTGAGTAGTTCGTTTAGTTGGCTGGATAATTCTTGCATCTCAGCTGGCGCTAGACGACACGGCGACTTAGCTATTGGGGTAGCTCCGGGAATTAAATCGATTCTGAACTCGACTTGTCGTTCTGGTGGGACTCCTGGAAGATCTTCAGGGAAGACATCGGGAAAATCGTAGACTTCTGGAATGTCTTTGAGGTCTTTCTCTTCCTTTCCCTTATCTACTACGTGGGCTAAGAAGGCATGGTGCTCCTTACGTAGGTATTTTTGGGCTTTGACGCAATAGATGATCTGTAAATTGGTATCGGGCTTGTCGCCATAAATGACAAGTGTTTCGCCGTTTGGCAGATTTAGGCGAACGGCCCTTTCGTGACAAAGTATATCGGCATGGTGTAGGCTTAACCAATCCATACCGATGATGACATCAAAGCTCTTTATAGTGATCGGCATTAGATCGATTGGAAATGAATGTTCGTTTAAAGTTAGTGTGCAGCCTATGTACATTTCGTTTGTGCTTTCTGTTCTACCGTTTGCCATTTCTACTGTGAATACCTTATTGAGTGTTTGAGGGTCCTGTTTTAGTATGTGTTTGAATTTGTGACTCACGAAACTCCTCTCCGCACCACAATCAAAGAGTATGCATGCATAAGCGTTATTGAGGAGAAACGTACCCGTAACTACCGTGGGATCAGCTATTGCTTCGTTCTGCCCTATTGCCAGCACTCTTCCTATGCTGCCAGCATTCCTTGCCTTAGGTCAGTCTCTCTTGTAGTGTCCAGCCTCTCCACACCCATAGCATGTTTGGCCCACACCGACCCGAGGGACTTGGGTGATTGGTCGTGACGGTGCCTTACAGAAATGGGCGGTGTGCCCCTTCTTGTTGCAGTTGTTGTAGTGCATCTCCCGACAATTTCCGTTGTGATGGAAATTGCATTTGCTGCATTTCGGTAGGTTCCAAGCATATTGCTTTGCTGGTGCAGAGGTAACAGGAGCAGCAGTGGGAGTAGTAGCGGCATGGATTGCCACTGCTGGTTGCTTCTTGGAAGGTTCCTGTGAAAACTGACTCTTCCTCTTGTTCCAAAACTTCTTGTTGTTGTTGTTGTTGTTGGTACTATTGTTATTGTTGTTGTTCCCTATGGTTTGTTCAGGGACAGTAGTTGTGAAGCCTTGACAGATCCCATGGTCAACGAGAGCTTGTGCCCACTGTTTGGCGCTATCGAAAGTGACTGGTTAGGAAGCTAGTACACTTCCTCGAATCTGGGGTGACAGTCCCCAGATGTATCTTTCGATCTTTTTGCTCTCTAGAGCAACCATCCCTGGGCAAAGGATTGCCAAATCACTAAACCTATTGGTATAGGTTGTGATGTCCGAGCCTACCATAGTAAGGCCCCAAAGTTCATGTTCTAGTTTTTGTACCTCACCCCTTGGACAGTACTCTTGCATTAACAATTGCTTTAGATTCTCCCAGCCCATAGAATTTGCCACTACAAGAGTTAGTGACTTGACATGGCCATTCCACCATGTCAGGGCTCTCTTGGAGAATGTACAAGCAGCAAATTTTACCTTGCTCACTTCCAGACATGCACAAATCTCGAAAACCGCTTCTGTTTTCTCTATCCATTGTGATAGAGCCATTATCCCTCCGGATCCGTTAAAAGTCATAGGCTTGCTATTGGTGAAGTCCTTGAAGGTGCAATCCCCTGAACGACCCTGACGTTGGCCATTCGTAGAGCTATTTACTCCCCCTCCAGGCCCATTATTACTCATTTGTGCCATTGCTTCCGTCACTGCAGCCGTTACAGCAGCTATCAAGGCGGCATTTTCCGTTGGTGGGGGTAGTGGTGGAGGTATTGCGTTTTTGACACGGCGTGTAGATCTACGGGGCGACATTGTTCTGCTAGAGAAATAGAATGAAGAACATAAGCCTTTAATGATTGGAAGTTGTGTGTTAATAAGGTTGCTATTTTTATCAATTTATGAACTTGACTGACCTACTCAAGGTTTAAAGTTTGATTCATAATAAAAGTTTGCATAGAGATAGATAAACTTATGAATCTGAGTGGTATTCAAAGAATTAACACACAAAGGAACTTCTTGATATATATATTAAACATAAGTTGGGTTACATTTAAAGTCAGGAAAAATTCGACCCTTCTAAGGATCTCCGATACAGAAGTTTAAGGAAAAGCAAGACTTTTAGCCGAATTCCTATTCTATAACAAAATTGTGGGATTTGGGCAAGTACTACTTGCGACGTAGGTTGCGCTTGGAGCTTGACTCCGCGTCTGAGCGCTTTGCTTCCATAAGGTGCCTATCGAGGGCGGCTTGTTGTTCCCTTATCTCAGCGAGGGCCGCAATCAGTTGTGCTTGGAATGCGTCGGTGAGGAGTTGTGCATCATCCTGCAACCTATCCAGTCGGCGGATGTCGGAAGTGTGAACTTGTACTTCCACATTGACTTCACGAAGTCGGTTTGCTTGGACCCCTGATTAATAGGACTGGTTGGCTAGTTTGCCCACTATGACCGGGAGTGCTCGGTCGGCTGAACCCCCATCCCTGATGTCATAGAAGTCTCGACACATACCGTAAGGAGGACGTAACCCTTGTTGTTGGCTCCAATGGTGAAGGTGACTTCCCCAAACGGGAGTTGGTCCCTGAAAGTTTCTCCTAACTGCAGGAGGTTGAGCGACCGGCGGGTTGATCACTTCTGGTTCTGAGTCTGTCCCAGAGTCATCTCCTTCCTCCAACTCTATAGGTTCTTCGTCCTCTTCAGGGTCCTCTTCTATCCATCCTCCATTGCCCTGATTTGGGTAGTAGGGATCCCCTGGTGGATAGAATCCAGCCATTACGTCTGTACGAGAATAGAGGTATGAGAATTGCCTAGAAATTTTAAGAATATGAGAATCTAAGCATGTAAGTTTAAACTTTTGTATTTACCAAATACTCCTATAGTATTTACGTTTGTACGTTTGATATTAGTGTCATTTTGGTAAGTTTTGACTTGTTTCTCACTACGACCATTCCTCGACATACATTAGTCCGATTTCGGATAAATATAGTTGATCATGTTATATTCGTCCCAAATCCAATTACATATACCGAGGCCTAGTCATAGTGTCCAACTTGTCTTAATACTTCTTGTATAGTTCTAACTATGAAAGTGACTCTTTGTATGCATGAATTTGTGCTTTTACGACCCAATTAATTTAAGCTACATGAAACGCGGTTTAGGTGTAAAAACGTTTTGTCAGAGAATTTTAATCCCTATACATTTATAGTTTGTATATCTTATATGGTTCGATATACTTAGTTCACTATAAACAATGCTCTGATACCAATCTGTCACACCCCCAAACCAGAACGGCGGAAACGTTCGAGGGTGGATGACTTCATGTAGTATCGTCACAGTTGAATACATAGTAAAGAAAGTAAACACAACCAACATATATATAATTGAAAAGTTACATCATTTGTATGTATTACATGTTTCAAAATATCAATTACAATATGTTGTCAAAAGATTTGTTTAGACGCCTAAGCATCACTTCTCCAAAGCTGAAGTTTACCTGTATTACTGAATCCCTGAGAAATACAAGTAGATTTGAAAGAGTAGATCACCATTTAAGCTGGTGAATTCATAAGTTTTTAATGTCATGTTTGAAAACTCCTAGAAAATCCCATATTTCCTACTAGTGTAAAAGAAAGTCTTCTACCCAGACTCAACTGTTTTGAATGTTTGCCTTTAGAAATCCAATATTTGTCCATAAGTGTATGGTAGTTTAAAAGTTCCAAAAACTGAAATGCAATAGTATTTTTCATGCCTAAAATAGTAGATTTGTGTATGTATAAAATCGCTAAGGCATTTGATAACCCCGTAAATCCACGTGTTCTTAATACACCATGTGAGTTTTATAACCATGTTATTGACCCAGACTGCCTGTAACAACGTTCTTAAGGCGTTGGAATGTTATGACGTTTGTCACCCCAGACCTGCGGGTCTAACTGTAGCTAACAGCTTAGGTGCGGGATTTTCAATCCCGTATAGATCTATACACAAGTATCACGCTCTCCCTACAAAAGATTATGGTATATAATACAGGACTTTAACTGCATACTTGAAGTACGTGAAGTTGAATGTCTCCTAAATCTTAGTATTAAATAGATTTACGTATGAAAGTCCATTTGTTTTTGTATATGAAAGTATTTCCTTGATATAGTACTCGTAGTATGTAAAATTTCATGAATAACTAGTAAACTATACCTATTATAGTTTTTCCAAATGTGTGACTCGTTTGTGTGGTAAACCCTAGTACAATATCGACTTTGTATGTAAGCATAACCTTTGAAATGATATTATTGTACATTCATACTCAAAATATAAACAAAGTGTTTGACATTTATAGAACAACATGTGTTATTCCAAAAGAACCAAGTGTTATCGTGATATGTTGTATAAGGACGTGTTCTTTTGATAATTATAAATCACCTATGATTGATTATAACAATAAGTATAGAAAACGATTTGTGTTATTCACACGAGGGTAATCGTGTGTTTACTTGTATTCCCCCCCCCCCCTTAAAAGTGCATAAAAGCATTTACAAAGCATTTGAAAACGTAAATTTTAGGGGTATGAACTCACTTGATAGATTGGAGAAAGCGAGACGAAAACCGAGCAGAACTTTGACTGGAAAAGTTGATTTCTCGGGATTCTCGGGAGCGTAAAACTTCCTTCCGAACTTGGATATGAAAACTGGGGCTTCGGGATATTTCTTGCACGCAAAACGGAGTAAAAACTCAAGAAAAAGGAGAGAAAATGAGCAATTTACCCGGAACCCTCGCATCCCTTTTATAGGGGCTGGGAACCCTCGGTACGCGGGGCGTACCTCCGGGTTACGCGGGGCGTACCGGACGTCACTGCTTACAGCATCATCGGCTACCGGAACTTCGGACGGGACAGGGCATAGAGGAGTAGAGGGGCGACGTGGACGATCCGAGGCCTAGCACCCGAGTACGCTGGGCGTACGAGGGTACGCTGGGCGTAAATCCTCTCGGTTTGTGTGCCTCTAACTTGTAAAATCCATAACTTTCGCATACGAGCTCCGATTTCTACGTTCTTTATATGCACGCGTAGGTAAAAATATACTCTATAACTTTCATTTAGACTTCGTTGGCTAGTTTTGATTTTATTTTTAATTATATATTTTTAACAAGCCGGGACACGATAAGTCCGTTAAAAATACGTAACTTCTTCATTCGATTTCCGTTTTTGTCAGACTTTTTACCGTTGCACTAATATTGTTGAGATCTTCGATTCTCATTTAGGTTGTTTCGGCTAGAAAACGCTCGATCTCTATTTCGAGTTTTTAGCTGTCTACGGCTATTCCGAAAGTTGGAAAAATCATAACTTCTTCATACGAAGTCAGATTTGGGCGTTCTTTTTTATGTAAGTTCATGGTTTGATGATATCTACGACTTTTATTTAGATACCTAAGGCTAATAAGTATTTTATTGAAATATATCGTTTTACGTTTAACCGTGCCGGTGGTTTTTGCTGTGAATCTTAGGTTGGTCATAACTTCTTCGTTATAACTCGGATTTTAGTGTTCTTTATATTTCTGAAACCTTGGACACGATATCTATCGTTTATGAAATCCAGTAAATGACTTTTGAACATTTTATTTCTGACAATTATTTTATTATATCAAAAGAGGTTACAGTTCTTGACTTTCTAGGTCATTACATTGATTTGAAATATCGGGTTGTCACAATCTTCGTGTTCTGAGTCGTTGGCGTTTTCTCCGTGTTGCAAATTGGGAGATGGAGTATTCCGGGGTTACAAGTGGCACAAGAGAAAGATCGGATGTGAGATTTCGAGGAAGCGATGCGGTATCTGAGTATGATGCCATGAGTATGAGATCAGCGGTAGTGTCAAGACACTGCGAGGCGCCGTGATGGTGTACGGGGGTACCCGAGTTTAATGTCCTAAATCTTGGATTATTTTGAGTTTTGAGTTTGAGATGGAAAGTTGTGTATCAAGTATCTACGGTTTCAGTGGGAGCCCTTCGGCCAATTGACATCAAGCGAGATTATTCGAGTATGTGGATTGCAGCAGGGAAAGGTGTTTTGTTGTGGCGGATGTCGTCAGAAATAGCAATGCATAATTTGGGTAAGTGTGTACACCTATCTATGATTGGTCCGCAGGGCATGAGTTAATGATCGCAGTGTGGCGTCGACCTGAGGATGAGATTGTGAAGTGGTAAGAGAAAGTGCGGTAAGACCGCGGGGAGCTGCAGTTTCAATGAGTTAGTGCAAAGGGGTGTGGTGATGCTACGGGGAGCCGTAGTACTCACTATTCAGTGAGAGGTTCTGGTGATGCTATGGGGAGCCGTAGTACTCACTATTTAGTGAGAGGTTCTGGTGATGCTATGGGGAGCCGTAGTACTCACTATTCAGTGAGAGGTTGTGGTGATGCTACCGGGAGCCGTAGTACTCACTATTCAGTGAGAGGTTGTGGTGATGCTACGGGGAGCCATATTACTCACTATTAAGTGAGTGGTTGTGGTGATGCTACGGGGAGCCGTAGTACTCACTATTAAGTGAGAGGTTGTGGTGATGCTACGGCGAGCCGTAGTACTCACTATTCACTGAGAGGTTGTGATGATGCTACGGGGAGCCGTAGTACTCACTATTCAGTGAGAGGTTGTGGTGATGCTACGGGGAGCCGTAGTACTCACTATTTAGTTAGAGGTTGTTGTGATCCTGCGGGGAGCCGTAGTACTCACTATTCAGTGAGAGGTCGTTGTGATACTGCGGGGAGCCGTAGTACCCACTAGTCAGCAAGAGAATGTTGTGATGAAGGACTCTCTGATCAGAGCATGACACAGAAGAGTTTTAGGCTTGGGTAGCCCTAATATTTGAGTTTGTGGGAGCCTGGTGGTCGAACCAGGGGCGAGACTGGGGTCTCCATATTTGTCGGGAGTCGTTATATTCTGAATTGAGTAGTGGTTGTCGCGACCAAAGGGAAGTGGATCAGTGATGAACGCATGGGTTGCGGGTCATGAGTCATGAGTTGAGTGGTTCATTGGGACGAGTGGTTCTAACTCTGGGTCAGATCAAACTCTCGAGTTTGAGTTTGGCTCTGGTAATGCGTCGGGTAGGCGAGACGAGATTCCAGATTCAGAGATGAGTTACATGTTGAAGGGTATTGGTTGTCATCTGGTGTTTTAGACCTGAGTGGGTGAATTCGTTGGTATGGGAAAACCGCGAAACGCATGGAACTAATGAGTAGTAGACGACATAGGTCGAGGGTGAGACGAATTCCGTACTCGCTTGAGGTAAAGCGAACTTCATGACTTGTGTGTCACACTGGGCCGAGATAGTTGTATTGATAAGGAAGTCAGTGCGACGTTTTGGTACATGCAATGGGTAACCTTTAGAGGTTCAACTGCTGGGTCGGGTGATGACCTGGTACTCAGTCTTGAAAGGGATATTGAGAAGGGAGCTGAGGTTTATGTTTGTCAGATGTCGGAGGGCGCTTCTGAACAAGCATGATCATCTTTCATGCATGAGGTCAGGGTGTTGAGGGTTCGTTGTTCAGAAGGGTTGTGATTGCAGTACAGTGGATAGGTCCCCGGTGTGATGTGATCATTTCATTCCTTGGTATATGATTTGGATTGTTTATCATGTCTGGGACGAGTGATCGGTAGCCAGTTTTAGGCATGGACTTGTTTTTATCGGTCCCCACTAGAGAAGCGGAGGGGCAATGAGTTATCGGGGTTTATTATTCGAGGAGCGAATGACGTGGTGATATCTTGAGAGGGCGGTCTGGCTGTGTGTCAGGCTACTAGAGTTTCCACATTCTTGAGAGACAGAAGGGGTAGCGTAGTGGCAGATGGGTATGTCCTTTTCCAGGGAGGAGTTCCTGTTTGGATTCAGGTGTCCATAGAAAAGATATCGGTGGGGTATAAGGCCCTTTTCAGTGGTGCTTTATGAGTTGTAGGTTCGAGCTATGTGTGAATGAAGAGCGATTTCGAGGGCGAAATCAAATTAAGTAGGGGAGAGTTGTAACATCCGGATTTCCAGGTATCATAATTTAAGTATTTATTTTTGAGTTAAGAAGAAGGACTCGACGAGTTGACGCCTAAACTCGTCGAGTAGCATCGCGACTGATGACTCGAATTAATGAATAGACTCGACGAGCTGGTGAGTCGACTCGACGAGTCCGCGCTGTGGACAGAAACCCTAAATCTTTGGGCATGTGCCCTATTTAAGGGACCTTATGGCCTTCATTGGCGGCCACACACACACTTGAGAGACCCTAACGAACCAGAGAGCATAGAGAGTGAGGGAAGGAGCTAATTACACCACCATAGTGCATTCTTGCAAGGAAGGAAGGGAGATTCAAGCTAGCCTGCTTAGAGGGGGCTCAGAACTTCTTCTATTTCATCAAAGGCTTCTGTTTGAGGTAAGAATCCATGCCTATTTTCGTGTATATAGTAGATCTCATGAATCTAGGGTTTCTTTACCCCTTTTGTTGAGATTATGGAGCATGGGGAGTCCCATTGGGGCATATGACATTAGATCTGGACCTTGAGAGGTCCAGAGAGTCCCAATCATCCAACTTTATGCAGTCCCATTGGAGTTTTGAGTCTAGGTTGTCATTTTAAGGGATATTTCTTCAAATAGAGCTTGATGTGTGGTGCATGGACATAAAGATTGAACCTTTACGTGACTTTTGGGTGCTAGAAGGCCAGATCTATAAGTTAGAGAAACAGGTCTGACCTTAGAAGGTCAAATGAGTGTTGCCATGGAGGAAACTCGCTGAGTCTATAAGAGGACTCGACGAGTCGGATCGGGTTGTCCCGCGATTCGTGATCAGTGGTAACCCGTCGAGTGAAAGGTTAACTCGACGAGTCGAGTGAGTCCTTAGGAGGATTTAGAGGACACGCATGGACTCGCCGAGTCACCCGAGTGCACTCGACGAGTCTGGTCAAAGTTGGACCGTTGACTGAAGTTGACATCTGTTGACCTTGGGGGTTTGGTCAAACTGATTCATGAGAGGCCATGGAAGGGTAGAATGGTCTTCTACCCATTCTTTAGAGAGGAGAACATGAGGAGAGTATTGATTAGAGATATTATGATTTTGATAGGTGGAGGCTAGGTCGGGGATATCGAGCACGAGATTTTACTAGACATCATACGAGGTGAGTCTTCTCACTATACATTACCTAGAGTGGTATCTATGTGCAGACCGGAGGGTCTTATGTGTTATGTGTATGTCTGAGATTATGTGCATTGTGATATATGTATGCTATGTGTTATATAGACCGGACCGGAGGGTCCAACGACTTACGAGGCCAGAGGGTCCTCGAGTAGACCGGACCGGAGGGTCCAACAATTTAGACCGGACCGAAGGGTCCAACTAGCTAGACCGGACTGGAGGGTCCAACGAGCTACGGGACTGGAGGGTCCCGTTGAGACACATTGACCGGAGGGTCATACCGAGTTATAGCCTCGAGTGGCTTATGTGCTGTATGTGGTATTTTGGGGAACTCACTAAGCATTTATGCTTACCGTGTTATGTGATATGTGTTTCAGGTACTATCGACGATCACGGGAAGGCGCCAGCATGATTTGTACACACTGGCAGATGACTATGTTTTTTTTTATTCGGGGATATGTTTTATTGTGATGACATTGGATACACATAAGATTTTGAGAATATTATATGAGTTTTATTGTGTTTGAAAAATGAAAAATTGTTTAAAAATTTACGTCGTTACAAGTACTTGTATTTAGATGGCCCAACAAGACCCCAAGCATCTAAGCTCAATGGAAAGGTGCACACTTGAAGCCCAATATGTGAAGCCCAAACGGACTGAGTACGTGGGGCGTAGTCAGCTGTACGCTAAGTGTACACGCTAAATGGCTTGTATGCGGCACGTACAGACTTCTACGCCCAATGTACTCACCCATTGAGCCCTAAACTCACTTTTGACCTTTAATCCATTAAGACATTGTTCCAAAGCGTAGATCTGACTTCCCTGAGCTAGATTATCACGTAAAGTTGCTAACTTTACATTCATGCATGGCTAAATGAAGCTCTTGAGCTTAAAAGGGAGTTAATAAGTGACTTAATGCATGTATGTGACCAAAAATCCCATAAAGCTTGCACCTTTAAGCTTAAGGAGTCCATAATAAGTTCATATCTAAAAGAATAAGTCCTTAAAACGTCTTAACTCTTCAATCAACCCAAAAAGGGACCAAAAGCATAACAAATCAAGCCATAAAGAGATCTAAACATTTACAAGCCAATATATGAATTTGTTACCTCAAAAAGGTTGCAACAAGGGTGATGATTCTGGATCTATAACCTTCTCACCAAGCCAAGCACCTTCAATCTTCTTAACTTCCTTCACAATGAGCAAAACAACCATCAAATCTTCTTAAGGACTCAAATGTACATCAATGAAGGCTAAAGGGCCGATTTAGGGGTTTTAGGGCAATAGAAGTTGGTAAAGAGACCAGCCCTTAAGACTTAAGGTGCTTATATAGGGTGCAACACCCTAGATTAGGGTTTCATTAAATCTTAGGTACGCCTCGCGTACATAGATGTATGCCCCGCGTACGTTCCTGGAGTCCCGATCAAAACCTCGCATCAGTACGTTAAGCGTACCATGTGGTATGCCCCGCATACTACCCAGGGACCAAAAGTGCAACATTTAAATAATAAAGGGAAATAATGAAACATACCAATATCCAAGTGTTACAGAGACGGTAGAGAAGGATGCAACAAGAGGGAAGAGGGCTACTGGAGAAGATTGTCGTGGGAAGGAACATCGTCTGAAGGGACAATCTCCGGAGAAGAATCGAGGGAAAAGAACACACAAATCATAAAAGGCAGAGGGAGGATCGCTTTATATGGGTTAAAAAATAGCAGCGACACCGAAAAATTGAAGGATTTATTCGCGGTTCCTTTTTCATGGTTTTAGCGACGACATCATCTCCCTTAAGAGTATCACCGCTATTGGTCATTCACAATTAACATTAAACCTTACCTGTTGGATTTAATGAAGGTTACATCGCTAATGGTTACATTTCTTTTTGTGCAATTCGGATTACGATTAGTCTATTAATATATCCTATTAAGATAGATAATTTTATATCTAATCTATTTTAATCCTATTCATGTTTAACAAATTCTTTATAATCTTTTTTATAAAAAATGTTTATCAACTATTTCACATAGGATTTAACTTAAAAAGTTAATACCATTAACCAAAAGGACCTTCAGTGTCAATTTTTTTTTGGGAAGAGATCTCCATTGTTCATTTGAAACGTGAGAAAAATCCCTTTTGTGTAAAATTTCATAAAAGACATGTAGTAGTCGTTTTTAAAAACTACAAAGACCAAATATGGAATTTTGTCTTATTTTATATGAACTAGGATTTGTGGAGGTTGGCAACTCGCATGGTGCATCATCTTTGGTGGTGTTGCAACGTTAACGGGGGTGGCGAGCTGGTGTTAACAGGCGCAAGACGATGGAAGGGCAGATGGGTCGTGTTTGGCAGGCGTTTCCAGAGCAATCGACAT
Source organism: Lactuca virosa (assembly GCF_052849685.1). NCBI lineage: Eukaryota > Viridiplantae > Streptophyta > Magnoliopsida > Asterales > Asteraceae > Lactuca > Lactuca virosa. The sequence goes on along the minus strand of NC_136432.1, from coordinate 103,095,163 downwards.
ACCTGAAGAGAATGTTGGAATAAAAAATAAGTACGAAGCACCCAGTTCAAGAGTAAAGATTTTTGTATTCAAAAGGTCGGAGTTGAATTTATAAGAATCGGCACCTGTACGATAACATACTGAGGAAAAAGGAAATGACAAAGAAACGAAACTGGGGAAAGGAAAATTCGAAATTTGTTCGATCTTTCTTCTTTCCCTAGTTTATACCACACAAAAAACACATCAGAAATAGTGATGAAGTATGAAGTGAATAAACAAAATTTGAGTTCAAGGCCTTTACTTAGAATGTCTGGATCAAAGAGCAGGGATTAGGGTTCTTTTATGGTGGAGCCGAATTGATTGAACTGAAGGCATAAACAGACATGGATGGAGACAGACGGTTTTATAGAGCAAAACTGTGACAGAGATGGTGAGGATGAATAAGCAGTAGGAGATAGCGAAAGCAAGATGGATTAGGGATATTACTAGTTGAAGCATCGAGAAAGCGTTGAACAGTACGCGAGTTATGAACAGTATCCGAGTTCGATGAACAATGTCGAGTTATGAACAGTGTCCTACTCGGTACTGTTGCTAACTTCATCCTTTTTTAATACATATATGTTAATTATTAGGTAGAATCAATTTTGGTAGCTATTTAATGCGTATAAAGTTCTCTAATATTGCTTTATGCACACTCAAGAAATGTGAGCATTAGCAGCGACAGACGTTGCCGTTAAAAGTCAGAAATGTCGCCGCTAAAAGCTTTTGCGACAGCCTACCACCGCTAAAAGGTCGTCATTGTTGCCTTGCTGCAAATGATCAATATGTCGTCGATATTGCCCACCGTCGCCGGTGACGGGGGTCGCCGGTGATGGGAAGTCACGATTGAGGCAGGTTGGGGCTTTTTAACTGTGAAATTCTAGCAACGAAAGTTCATTATTTGCGCAGACTTTTAGCGGCGACGCAAGCGTATTAACAACAACGGTGAATTAATTGTGGCGACACGTGCCTGGAGGGAACTTTTGGCACCATCTATTTAGAGTATTAGCGGCGACACCATCGCTGTCATTGGTGTCGCCACTATTGGTTATGTACGCAACGAGGGTCCAAACCATTGGATTTGCAACAAGATCGACGGGTAGGTGTAAAATCAAACTTTCACATGGATCGTGGTTGAAGAGCATTAACGGCGACGCTATTAGCGGCGACATCCACTATTGTGGTTGCATGCATTGTTTTGCCACGTGTATAAATTGGTTAATTATTATAATGACGAGTATTTTATTTTTGTACTACAAGTATATTATTGTTGAAAAATAAAAAATGAAATACACACCCACGTTTTTCAGGCCACCGACATATATAAACCCTCTCTCACTATTGACAATATTCATTAGAATAAAGTAATTAGTGATAAAAAAAAAGATAAAGCAAAGAGTATGCTATAATCAAGTATTGAATACAACTTATTATATATATATATATATATATATATATATATATATATATATATATATATATATATATATATATATATAATATAAAGAGTATGCTATAATCAAGTAATGAATACAAATTATTATATATATATATATATATATATATATATATATATATATATATATATATATATATATATATATATATATACTCTCACTATTGACAAGATTCAGTAGAATAAAATCATTAGTGATAAAAAAAAAGATAAACCAAAGAGTATGCTATATTAATACAACTTATTATATATATATATATATATATATATATATATATATATATATATAAAAGGGAAAAGTTCAATAGAGAACCATAATTATTGGTTATTCAAGGAACCAAATCTTTTTTTCAATTTCTAAGTTTATTCTTTATCTAAAAAAAATCTAAAAATATCTAAATTAATATATTAACATTGTGAATGTGAAAAATATTTTTCGGATTCACACCTCAAAGATTCAGATTGTGAATTTGACGTAAAAAAAATCGAATTTGATATTATTGTAAAAAGGATAAAAAGTTATGAATTTCTGTATTTTTAGTTTTTTTTTGATAAAAAATAAGTTTTAAAAGTTGAAAATAAGATTGGTTCCTTGGTTCCTTGGTTAATTATGGTTCTCTATTGAACTCACCATATATATATATATATATATATATATATATATATATATATATATATATATATATATATATATATATATATATATATATATATATATATATATATAAGCATGAAGAAGGTAACTGCACATCAAACATTATTCATCTGCGTAGGAATTATCATCTGGCAAAAACAAAGTGAGTGAAAAAAGATAAAGCGGAGACTAAACAATGCAAGTATCGAATAAAATATAAAGCTCTTTACACAATATATAAACCATGAAGAAGTTAACTGCATCTACATCATATCTTACTCATACATACCCATTCTCCATTCAAATGGAAGAATCAATCCCCTATTTTGGACAACGTTTTGAACAAATACAAAGCCCTTATGTTCGACATCCTTTAGAACAAACACAAGAAGAGCATAAGTACTTATATGCATCGATTACTAATGTTTCTAACTTTGTCTCTGTGAAGCTTTCCAGTGCCCGCAATTACCATCTTTGGCAGACACAGATGCTTTGCCTCCTGGAGACTTACAATCTGCATGGCATTGTAGATGTAACAACTACCCGTTCAAGAGCTTTAAGTCCGGAGATGGAGAAACAATATAACAGTCTTGTCAAAGGTTGGATCTTTGCTTCAATCAGTGAAGAGCTACTTGGCACGGTTGTCAATCTTGACTCGGCCAAAGCAGTTTGGGATAAACTGAAATCGTTCTACGATCCAGTTTTGATAAGTTCTCAACAAGGTATGGTACCTATCACTCTTCTAAACAAATTCTATATTACAAATTATCTCACGCACGTGACCTAGGCACCTAGCTACTCTCTAATTAACACTTTCTTGGACGTAGAAAATGGAATGGTCATCGGTCATCATATCATATACCTATATGTCAAAAAAAATATAGATGACATTTTCCGTTGGAAAAAATTTATATGTTAATATATAGATGTTTGTGTCCATGTATATTAATATAAATTTCTTAAAGCACATTTCCGTTTGTTTTATAGACATAATGGAACGATAGCCAGCAAAATATTTGTAGTAAATTATCATGCAATGGAGAAACATTATATTAATCAATCTAACCAACATGCATATATGTTTTCCGTTCCAGAGAAAAAAAACATGCATATATACTTGTTTCTTTAATTCATGTAATCTGTATTTTAGTGATTAGTTTAATTTTGTACCAATTGTGTAAAATCTTTATTTATCACGATTGATGTATATAATTAAAAAGGTCGTTATGATTTAATTAAATAAATTTTAATACGGCAATGCACATTCAGCTCAAACGAATAAGGAAGCGGAAACAGACACAGAATCAGAAACTAGAGGCCTAGATAAAGGTGAAATACCATTGGATAGAGCTTATGAATATTTGTTGAAAGTCAACAAAGGTGATCGTATACCAAAGAGAAGGTCTGCTCCTTCAGAGGGTTCTTTTAGCCGTAGTGGAAAATTTGGCCTCATCCTACTTGTTAATGCTATTTATGCAAAAAAATTTGGTGAGTAGCAAATATATATCAAATAAATATGATATAATCGAAAGAGCATTCACACTCTCTGTAATATGCTTCAGGTTTAGCATCCGATTTGGTCAAAAAGTTTCCTGAATTTGCTGTTAAAGATGATAATGTATTGATGGCAATAGTTAAAAACTTTCCGAGTAGGCTAGACTATGGGGAAGCACTTATATATCCATGTAAGTTACTTTCTAATGCACTATAAATTCTAGAGATAGTTTATTTTGTTATTCATTTTTAATTTCCCTTTTCTTCCATGGTGATAGATTATGGTTTTTTCTTTCAGTACTTATGGGCGATATTTGTGAAAGGATAGTCAAGAGAGGTAGGGACTCGTTTGAAATATTAGTAAACTATTACCAAAACATAATGGATGTGATACAAGATATACCTGACGACGTGATCTTTGGTACTATACAACTTCTGCTATACATAACGTTAATGGGTGAGCTATTGGTAACCTGTAACTCATGAATACAAACCCAGAATTAATCATATATTTGAATTAAAAAATATATCATATTTTACTAATGAAAGATTTATTCTTAATTATGCAGGCCCGTTAGCCATGCTTTCTTGGATTTATTTCATGCTTCGCGTAGTCATGTTGATGCTTTATTTTCCGTTCTTTATGTTTTATTTGCTCTTCTGGAAGGTTGCAACAAGAGTAGGTATATATAATGACTCAATGTCAGCTGAGTTTGAGGTATAATTTCTAATATAAATTTGATGATTCTATTTAACCAATTGCTTTCCAACTTTCAGTTCCACCCATTAAGCATATCGAGAAGAAAATGAAGGAAAGGAAAAAAGCAAAAGAAGTTCTGGCGTTGATATGCGATGAAATAGACAAGTTGGGGCACCCAGATGCACGTCGTCGCTTGTACACCGGACCAATTCACGAGGCTGCACGTCAAAATCTTTATGAGGTGGTTCATGAGATTTTAACGAGATCCCCTACAGCAATGCAATTTAAAGATGAAAGTGGTTACGACATTATACAGTTAGCAGTTATATACCGATCAGAACGAATCTACAACTTTATCTATTCCATAGGAGAGCGTGAAGGTATTTATAGAACTATTGAAGATTCTTTTAGGAACAATATGTTGCACTTGGTTGGAAATTTACCTCCTTCACAGAAACTTAGACGTAGATCAGGTCCAGCACTACAACTACAAAGAGAGCTTCAATGGCGTCAGGTATATCCAAAATGTATTATTATCCTTATCGTGGGGGATCAATGTATATATTCGTTGAATAAACAGAGTAATTTTTTTATAGGAAGTGGAGAGGCTCGTTGCTCCAATATGCATTACTCAAAAGAACGCTTTTATGGAGACACCAGATATGGTGTTCAGAAGGGAGCACGATAATTTGGTGAAGGAAGGAGAAAAATGGTTGAAAGCCGTAGCAGAATCATGCAGCATCACTGCAGCACTAATTACCACAATTGTATTTGCGGCAGCCATTACAGTACCAGGTGGAAGCAATCAAGAAACAGGCATCCCCGTGTTTACAAAAGAAATTGCTTTCACGATCTTTGCAATATCAGATGCAATCTCACTATTTGCATCCAGTACATCATTATTACTGTTCCTGTCGATCCTCACAGGAAGTTTTGATGAACAAGATTTTGTAGTCAAGTTGCCAAGGAGATTGTTGATTGGTCTTTGCACCTTGATGTTGTCCACAACTACCATGATGGTTGCATTCGCCGCAACATTGTTCCTTGTCTTTTGTCATAAAAGACCATGGATGCTTGCTCCAATATGTGTATTATCTTCGGTCCCGATTGCTTCTTTTGGTATTCTTCAAATGCCCCTCATAATAGATTTCTACCGGTCCACATATGGACACATCTTTGGCATTCCAGAAAACAATAACAAATTGAAGACGAATGACATATAACTCTTTTTTGGTAAGTGAAACGAATATATATCTTGGAATGACGCATTCTAGGTCCAACAATTATATATCGACTTTTTTATTGTGAACTAGGGATAGGTGTGCGAGGATATTGAGTTTAAAAATAACAAACACAAATATCTAGATATTAAGTATTTTTTTTTATTTACAGAAATCAACATATTTGGTTTATTTATATATAAAGAATATAGTTAAATACAAATTAAAAATTACATTATTTAAAAAAGGAAAGAAATAAACATATGGTGATGACTTTTGTTCAAAATAGAATGATATGTTTTTATCATTCATTGCTTTAGGTTGTTCCCATTTTTGTTTTTCCCATTTTTTTGATAAGCTGATTGAAGTAAAGTTTTGCTATTTTATTAACCTGGAATGATACACAATTGCTCATTAGAAGATTATGAAAACAAAGCCAAATTATGTTTGTAATCTTTCTTGGAAATTATGTTAGTTGACATAGTAAAAGAGGGATGAAACAAAAAAAGATAAAGATGACATACGAAAAGGTAAAACAAATGGATTTAAAGGAAATAAAGAAAATCAAATTAAACAGAAGATGGTAGGGGCGTTCCTTTGATTGATCGGTTTCATCCGAACAATCAAATGAATTAAAATTTGTTTTGAAAACGTGGATCTGAATAATTCAAACTAAATTCAAATTTAATACGGATCAACCAAATTACAATTCGGATGTATTGGTTTTTACAATTCAGTTTTCAAGAAACAAAACATTTAAAAGTAAGCATCACATGAATATTCGTCGACTTAAACAAAAACAAATTGTTTGCTTGGGAATGAAAATTTATGAACAACTATTCAAACAATCTATTATAATTTAATATTTTAAAAATAACAAAAAACTTTTGAGAAATATACATTAAGATATTTTATTGGATAATACTTTCTAATCTATTTAAAAATACTAATAAAGTAATTTAATAAATAATTAAAAGATGTATATTGAAAATAAACAAAAGAATAATTCGCTTTTACTGAAACCTCATTATTCAAAATTTCGAATATCCAAACCAAGAAGTCATATGCAAATTGTGCAATTGGACAATTCAATTTTATCTGAATACTAATGTAACGCCCCAAAAATTCATAGTAAATTTTCATTTTTAAAACAATAAATCATACAAACGAGTTGATCCAAAACCGATCAAGTGAATATATTATTTAAACATCAGAGTAATATAATTAATTATCAATGCGGAAAACTCTGGGGAAGTTGTGTAGTCACGTTAGACTCTTCCCTTTCGAACCGGAAGTATCTGAAACCATAAATATGAAACTGTAAGCACAAAGTTTAGTTAGTTCCCCAAAATACCACATATCGTACAGGGTCGGTCCAGACGGTGGGGCAACCCGGGCGATCGCCCAGGGCCCACGTCTCCAGGGGGCCCAAAATTTATAGGCTATGTAGTGTATATAAATAAAAAATTATTACCTAAATGATTTTTAGGGCCTAAAGTTAATTCAAACTCAAACTAGCTCAAAAGACAAACAATTTGGCTTGCATGTTATTGCTAATTGAACGCGTTTATAGTGAAGAATAAATGATATTTTTTTTTAATCTTTATTATATTTGTCTTTAAGGGGCATTTTTTTTCTCTTCGCCCTGGGCCCCATATACGTTTGGACCGGTTATCATATATACAATAGAGATTGCTATGTGCCAACCATAATCTTGTCATTATACCATGAGCCGTATCATGGTCTTTCCTTACCAGGTCGGGGGCCAACACCTTGGGTCTTACAAACTAGTGCCAAGAGCCACCTCCTGGTCTTCAATGCAAGTATCACAAAGACAACTAGCATACTGCATATAATTGACAGGGTCTGATCCCTGGTCTTGCATACAAATTTTCGGGAGCTACTTCTAGGTCTTTCATACAAATGCCAAGGTTCATCCCCTAGTCTTCCTATATAACATAAGCCAATGGGCCGACATTGGTGCCTTCGACCCCCGAGTATAGTGAAGAGAATCACCTGAATTACCAAGTCGACTAACATGCTCAAAGCCACGTAACCGCCGCTACAGCACTCCTATCACAACATACAAGGTCCAACCTTAGATTACATATTGGAATCAGCCATCTTGGCCAAAAGTCAACCCAAGTCAAAAGTCAAAGATCAAAGTCAAAGGCCAATGTTGACTTCAGTCAACCGCTACGTCGTGACCACTTATGGCCACGTCCTGGCCCTCCAGCAACAGTCCATCACGATATTCGTTATCGGCCCGTCGTGGCGACCTGGTGTCATGCCGTGGGCACTGAGTCTTCAACAGCTTAATGGATTAAGCTATTTCCCTCGATCCTAAGGGCTCCAAAGTTCAGATCATGTCCATATTATTGTCTAAATAGATAAAGTTTCCAACTTTATCCATTAAAGCACCCAAAGAGATCAATATCTCAAACCTTAGGTCCAAATGAAGCCAAAACCCATGATGTCTTAATCATTAAGCCCTTGATCTGAAAAAGTCCTTAACCCAACTACTCCAAAAGGTTTTCTAATACCAGGTCCATCATAAAGGTGGAAACTTTATAGATATGCATGTCCAATACATCTCTAAGATCCATCTTAGGTCAAAATATGAACGTTAAAGGCCATAACTTAGGTGCGTCATCCCCCAATTTCTCGGCCAGAAAAGACCAATTTCTCTAATAGGCTACACCACCGAATACTATATGCATGGTTGCGTTATATCTTGATTTTGGTACATATAGTACTTACTCCCGATCCCTTGCATCCCCGCCTGCTTCATTAAGGATCATCGGGAATGCTTTTGCCTTTGGTTTTAGAAGTACGTTTAGTTTTTTAGCTCCTTTCCTCTTTGGGCAGTCTTGCTTGTAGTGCCCTTCTTCATTACATTCCTGACACACCCTTTTATTGAATGTACATTCATTGGCGTAATGCCCATACTTTCCATATTTGAAACATGTCACCTCCGCGTCACATTTTCCTACGTGTTTCTTCTTGCACTTATCGCACCACCTTGCTTCACCTCCTCCTCCTCCTCCTCCTCCTCCTCCAGACTTCAAGAATTTTCTCTTCTCGTTGGACCCTGAAGTTCCTTCAAACTTTCTCTTCTCACCAACTTCAACCTTGTTGGCGGCTCTTCCCTTGATCATCTCTTCAACAGACTTGGCAGCCCAGATAGCTTCCTCCAGAGTAAGTGCATGACGCACTGGCACCGCGTACTCCCATGGAGGTCCCTTTGCGTACCTTTCGATTTTTGTCAGCTCATCTGGAACAATACCAAAGCAAACTACATTTTATCTGTGAAGTTATTGGTGTATTCATCGATGGACACACTTCCCCTCTTCAATGTTAGAAATTGGTTCTCTAGCTCAAGCAGATTTTGGGCCGAGCAGTAATTGCGCTTGAAGTACACCAAGAACTCTGCCCAAGTCAGTTGCAGTGGCTCATTAGGGCTTAGGGTCTTCCCCAGAGTCTTCCACCAGCGAACAACGCCACCTCTGAACTGAAACACTACAAATATGGTTTGTAACTTGCCTTGGCAACCACATGTCATGAAGGCTAATTCCATCTCCGAGATCCAATCCATTACTCTGACGGGATCTTCCTTTCCAGTGAAAGTCGACGGATTGCAAGTAATAAAATCTTTGTACTTGCATCCATTTCTCTCGACTCCATCCTCTTTGTTATTCCTCCTAACCACAAGCGGTTCACTTTGACCAACAGATCTACTGTAATTTTCTTCCTCTGACTATCTTTCATTTAATTCAGGTTGTTCAATAGGCATTGAAGGTTCATTCTTGTTGTTCAGCAATAGTTGTCTCATTTCTTCCCTTTGTTCAGCCATCATAGCTTGAATCATGGCTTGTACTCCAGCCATTGTGATTGGTTCTGGTGCAACTTCTGCTATAGGCACATGTTCCATTACTTGGGGTTGATATTGTTGATTTCTATTTGCATTTCCAGCTCCACTTCGGGTTCTTGCCATTATGATCTATACACCAAATTAGGCGAATTTAGATCTCTATTCACGATAGATATTTAAATTCTCCTTATCACTCTGAATCATGGCTTGTACTCCAGCCATTGTGATTGGTTCTGGTGCAACTTCTGCTATAGGCACATGTTCCATTACTTGGGGTTGATATTGTTGATTTCTATTTGCATTTCCAGCTCCACTTCGGGTTCTTGCCATTATGATCTATACACCAAATTAGGCGAATTTAGATCTCTATTCACGATAGATATTTAAATTCTCCTTATCACTCTGAAACGTTATATGCTAGTTCTAATATCGTAGTTATACGCTTAGAATCCTAAACACATAAGGTTTTCAGATCCGGTCAGCAACAGACCATAGATCCGAACAAATAATATCATATATGACAAACATATAGCATTTAGCACATAAAAGCATTTTAGGCATCTTTCCTAAAATATACTAGTGCTTGTGTCTAAAATATGGTAGACACTCATCTCACAATCATCACTTAGCATTCTAAGTTTAAGTCTAGAAATCCTAAATATTCCTAGTTCGCTTAAACTAATGCTCTGATACCAACTGTGACATCCCCCAATTTCTCGGCCAGAAAAGACCGATTTTGTTTATGTTTTTAAAATAAAATCAGAGTAATCTCTCCAATAAAATATGTGGAATTTGTCCCAAAACAAAATATGATAAAAATTTCATTATGAAACTCGGGATGTCCACATCGATACAGACCAAAAGCATAAACAGTACATTATAGGCATTACAACAGTTATTTACATCTACTGGCCTATAATCCAAAAATCCCTCGTCATCATCCAACTATGCTCTGGATCCACTACCTGTAATATAGAAAGCTGAGTGGGCCAGGCTTGGGAGCCTGGTGAGTATATAGGGTTTTCAACCCATAATAAACAAATTTATTAATTTTCATCAACCAACAATAAATTTATTAATTTCATCAACTAACAATAAATTTATTAATTTCATTAATCAATAATAACCCTGATTACTCGTTCCCGTTATCCTCACTTTATGTCCCTAAACATCTAGTAAAAGGGACCTAGCTTAAGGATCATCATCGGGCTAACAACACTGCTTAAAGGATATTTCTGCAGTTTCTTAAGGTTCCACCCTAAGAATCCTCTATCATTCACTTATTCATTCCAAAGGATTGTCCTAACGTATAGGCACAAAGTCCATCGTTGCCAATAGCACAGCTGCCAATATTATCTTTTAGGCGCAGCTGCCAGGATTGTGTTGTTCTCAACCAGGCGCAACTGCCAATATCATCTATTAGGCACAGTTACCAATATTATCTATTAGCCACAGCTGCCAATATTATCCATTAGGCACAGCTGCCAATATTATTCATTAGGCGCAGCTGACAGGATATTTAAATTACAACTGGTGAACACTTAAATCAAAATACCTGGTGAACACTCCGTTCAAAATACCTAATGAACACATAGTTCAAAAACACCTAATGAACACATAGTTTAAAAACATCTAATGAACACATAGTTCAAAAACATCTACATGTTACGAGCCTGCTAACGTTCCACTGAACTCTCTAGAAAAGTCTGTGGTTGTCATCTATACTCCGCTAGATGATTGGAACATCAACAACTTCGAGACCTCTCATCATTTTATTTCATCATACATCAGCTATTTCATCTAGCCATGTTATACCCAACATATTTGTAGATAAAAATACATATACAATTTAAATCATTCGAAACATGTATACAATATTCATTCAACATCCATCTCAAATAAACAAACAATATATATACACATATCACGTATTTTATATGAAATATTTCATAACTATATGTAAGATGAAAGTGACTATACACTCACTTGATAAGACGGCGGTTGGACAGCACTTCGTCCCTTAAAACAATATTTTTTTTATGAAAGCGGGATGTTTTCTCAAAAACCGGGCTTTACACGGGCAGAGTTTCGACTCGAAAACTCTTTTTCTCGGGATCTTCGGGCTCTCCGGGGCTTTCTTACGATGCTAGGATGGTATAATAGGCTTGATGGTATTTAGGGTAGCATACAAGATAGTATAAGGTGGGAGGAATGAAAATTTGTAACATAAATACGGCTGGCTTCGATCACTATTTATAGTGGCTGAACAGTCGAGTTACGTTGGGCGTAACTTTAGGGTACGCGGGGCGTACTGCTTCTTCAACCAGTACGTTGGGCGTACATCGAGTACGTTGGGCGTACAAAGAGATCAGCTCGGACGCTTCAAGGCTAGGACACGTGTCCATCATGCGAAGGAGTAGGGGGTAACTGACTATGGATCACGTACACGAGTACGCTGGGCGTACTCCGAATTTTCAAACTTCAAAAATTCGTAACTTTCGCATACGAGCTCCGTTTTTGACGTTCTTTATATCCACGTGTAGGTAAGACCGTGCTCTACAACTTTCGTTTAGACTCCATCGGCTAAAAATCACTCGATCTAAAATTCGTGTTTCGTGCTCCATACTATTATGCCAAATCTTAGAAAATTCATAACTTCCTCATACGAAGTCAGATTTGGACATTCTTTTTATGCACGCTCTCAGTTTAACAAACACTACGACTTTCGTTTAGATTACTAATGCTAAAAAGCACTTTATCGTAAACTCACTTTTTACGTCACAGTGTCGTGTCGGTTCTTTCTCTAAACTTTGACAAGTTATAACTTCTTCGTTATAACTCGGATTTCGGTATTCTTTATATCTCCGGAATCCTTGTTTCAACCACTACAACTTTCTTCATAGATATTGGTTTTATCTAACATTTATTTTTGACGCTTATTTTTATCCTTAATTCATTAAATTATAATAATTAAGTATAAAACACATAATACTCAAATAATACATCTTATTATTTCAAAACAAATTACAAAGATTGACCTAGACTATTACATCACCATTGATTTCAATGGGATCGATATCACAGAGTATGCTCGATAGTCATCACTATTATGTCCCCGAATGGAATGTATGTTACCTTTTTTCTTTCCCTTTTAGACCAATCTGCCGCGTATAGTTTAGTCGTCTCTCGAGGGTTTATTCTCCAGTTTCGGATGCGGGAAGAAGCCCTAATCTTCGAGTCAGGAGATACCTTGAGAACAGTGAAAGCAGAATCCTATTTTATTTAGTTGAGAAGAAGGCTGGCTCGTCCCTTCCCATTGTAATTGTAGGAGGGAAAGTAAAAGGAGTGGTTGTACGTAGCCTAGAAACACGGGTGTTACATTAGGCAAATGATAAGATCTTCCATCAAAGACTAGATCCATAACATATAACACTCGTGGGACTCAGGAGAGTCATAAATTTGCCAAGCTTATGAGTTCCTTCGCTCCAAACTTGCACAAATATGAGGAAGATAGGATGATATTTTAAAATCTAACCACCAAATGACATAAAGCAAAGAACTTGGGCACTTACAAAGATCTAGAGATAATATGAGGTAATGATAATCTTGATTCCTTGCAACCTCCATCAAAAGATCACCCTCTTTTTCTTCTTCTTCTTATTCTCTTCTTCTTCAAGCTAAGAAAGCTCCAAAAAGTACACGAATCAAACAAGGGATGGAGGATAGGGTTTTCTGAGGTGAAAGAGGGCTTAGAGGCTGATAATGAACCCTAAAATAATGATGGGATTGGGCCAGGACATCTGTCATGTCGTGGTAACTCTTGGCCACGCTGTGGTGGATCAATAAAATACGCATGTCATTTAGTCAATGACACGCGGTGGGCATCCTTACTCCACGTCGTGACATGAAGTTTTTCTGAAAAACTCCATCTTTATCCCTAGAGAATAAAATCAAAACCATAATAGAACATGGGCGTTAAAACTCTCCCCCACTTAAATTAGATTTCATCCTCGAAATCATTTCTCACTACATTCCAAGCACTACAGACGATACTAACAATTCTTCTAGAACCCCAATAAAAGTCGAATCTAACATACGCTGACCCTCCAATATATTAATCAAACTCAACCTTAGCAGGAACCACATACTAACGACAATCGTAACCTTTCCCCACTAACCTTAACCAATGAAGAATAACTATCACCACTTAGCTCAAGATCCAGAAATCCAATACATTGTCTGACTTCCCGACATACGAAACTGTAACATCCGGAATCTAGAAGGTCAATCATGGAAATAAATTCCCTTTTTAGGGGCCAACTCGTCGAGTTTATGGCATAAACTCAACTTGTTGGAAGCTTTTGGGGCGTGTGTTTTTAAGGACCAACTCGTCGAGTCAGTATAGGAAAACTCGAAGAGTTGGATGTTGTTTGAGAAAACCCTAATTTTAAGGTTTTGCTCCCTATTTAAAGACCTTAACTTCTTTTTGTTGGCCTCCTTACCAGCCTCCTTGTCTAGAAAACCCTAATTCTGTGTTTTATCCTTCAAGGTTGAGTGTATGAGCTTGTGGTGAGGTTGGAGAGTTGGTTTTTGGTGTTCTTTGGAAGGAGTTTGAAGAATGAAGGTGCTTAGTTTGGAAGGAAGGCTTTGTATCCAAAAACTCTCCATTTGTTGCAGTCCTTTTGAGGTATAAAGTCGGAACCTTGTGTTGTTATCTTCTAGATCTCTTTGTGGAATGTTTTAGTTTGATTTTGGGTGTTTGATTGGGTTGTCCAAAGGTTAAGAGTTTAGGGATTTTTATGTTAGATCTGACCCTTTTATGACTTCTCTTGGCATAAAGTTGCAAGCTTTGCTAAGTCCTAAGTCTCATCCATGCATTAAGTCCTTTATTAAGCCATTTTGGGCTCTATGGTTCCTTTCTTGCATGCACTGACGTAAAGTTGGAAACTTTACGTGATAATCCAGCCTTGCGATCCCAATTCTGTGTTTTGGGAGTATGTTTTGAGAGTCTAAGAGCTTAATGGGTTTGTAACGCCTCGTTCCTGGTACATATTTAAATTGTATTTTGTTTATTTTGTAGAGCTACTCGACGAGTTGGGAGCCCCAGACTCGTCGAGTAGAAGCGGGATTGGATGCGGGTTTAAAGCCATCTACTCGACGAGTTAAGTGCCCTCAACTCGACGAGTAGGTCTGCCAGGATGAAACCCTAAATTCGGGGTTTTGCACCCTATTTAAGCAACTTAATCCCCACCTTATGGCCTCATTTCCAGCCTCCAAGTCCCAAACTCTAATCCACGAAACCCTAGGGCATTGTGTGAGTGTATGAGCCATTTTTTGAGTGTTTTTGTGTGTTTTGAAGCTTGAAGAGGAAGAAGATGCTTGAGGGCTCCAAGAGAAGATTGTAGATCCAGAACCAGCGTTTCATTCCCTTCCTTTTCTGGTAATCAAGTCTATAAATTGATCATTTATTCTTTAGATCTACTAATTTTCCATTTTTGAGGGTTTTGATTCAAAGAGCTTAACCTTTGGGGTTTTGATGTCCCAAGCAAGGGTCCTTTCAGATCTGGGATCATTAAGGGTTGTTAAGGCATAAAGGTGCACACTTTATGCCATTAGAGCCCCCATGCAAACCATAGAGTGCTATTTTGGCCTTTTTAGCCCAAAAAGGCCATGCATGAAGAGAAAGGTGGGGGCTTTACATGTCCAAGTAGTGTTAGAGGCTTAGATATGTGGTTATAAGTCTTAGTTTGGTGTATGGATGGCTTAAGGACTAAGTTTTAGGTCCCAAGTAGTTAGGGTTTGAGCTAAACCCATTAAGAAGAGGTATTAACGGGTAAAGTTGGAAACTTTACCCTTAAGAGGACATTTTCGGGGTTTATGTGAAGTATGAAGCTTGGATCTGAAGTGTAGGGGCTTAATCCATCAAGATAGCCCAAACAAACAAGGAGAGTCGGCGAGTCCAGAAGGGGACTCGACGAGTTGAGTCGATTTGTCCCGATTCCGTACCAGGTGGAACTCGACGAGTCTGTGAAGGGACTCGACGAGTTGACTCGGTTATCACGAGTCTGAATAGCATAGTAACTCGATGAGTTAGGAGGTAACTCGAAGAGTTGGGTCAACTGGAAGTTGACCTTGACTTTGACTTTGACCAGGGAGTTGACTTTGACCAGGGGTAAAATGGTCATTTTACCCTTAGAAGGATTTTCAGTTTTTGACTAAGTGTTCCTTGTAAATTTATAGTCGGGGAGTGGTTGGAGTAGGCATCGGAGATTCCTCACTTGAGATATCAGCAGGATGCTTGAGAGGTGAGTTTTCCTCCAGTAGGAACGGGTCGAATGCACCAATGCCGGCCCGTTTATGTATGTTAGCATATATCGGAGTTAGGTTCGATGTCGGGGCTAGACCGATGTAGCTTATATGTTTCCAGATTTTGATCCGATCCCGGGGCAAGCTCGAGGAATTTTTTTATGTTTGATGTCTTTGTGATACTTGCATGTGTTTGTTTATGTGTTCTGAACTTCGGTCTGATGTCGAGGCAAGCCCGAGGAATGTTTAGCTTATATGTTATGTGTTATGTGTTCCGGACTTCGGTCCGATGCCTGGGCAAGCCCGAGGAAGGTTTATATGTTTATGTTATATGTTTATGTGTTATTTGCTTGTTGCTATGTTATATGTGTTGGATTAGTGTCTAAGTTCATAACTATTTTGGTATGTACTTGACCCGATGGTGCATGGTCCTTTTCGGTTGCCTTCACCAAAGCAACTTGATAGGATGAATTATGTAGAGAGAGGATTAATTATGATTTATTAATATATTATGAGAATAATATATTAAAGGAGAAATCATATTGTTTAATTAATATTAGTCAATAATTAATTAAGAATTAATTTTGTGGCTAAAAGAGATTAATTAAACTTAAGGGACTGGAACTATCAATTGTGTGATAGTTGAATATTAGGCTAATGGACTCCATATTAGAGTAGTGGACGAATTCTATGGGGAAACCCATTAGAAATCGTCCAAGGCCTCTAAGGAGGGAGTCCATGGGCTACTTAGGGCTTAAGCAGTCAAATTAGGGTTTCCTTGTTAGATAACCCTAATAGCCTCACTATTTAAGGACCCCTAGGGCACCAAAAACGTGGCTAACTAATTCCTTAGGGTTTCTAGACGGTTTTTGGATAACTCTCCTCTTCTCCTTCTTCATTATCTTGCTCTTGGTGTTTGTGAGCCATTAGAGGAGTGACACTTGTGACTCTAAGCTTTCAGAAGTCAATTACAAGAAGGAATAGATTGTTATTACTACATAACAATCAAAGGTAAGATCTAAACCCTATTCTTATGTTATTATCGATTATCACATGCTAGATCTAGGGTTTATGGCTTTGGATGATTATTGCATGTTCATTAGACAAACTAGATCCAAAGCTTTAGGGTTTGCATGTACACCATAGCAATGTTGTAGTGCCCAAAACCCATCAGTGGTATCAGAGCCTAGGGTTGTTTGTTGATGAATTGATGCATAATTGATCGTTTATTGCTTGAAAATCGAATTTTTTTTGGGTTCTGACTGGCAGACTCGCCGAGTCCATGAATGGACTCGACGAGTAGGTCCTACTCGACGAGTTCGATTGTGGACTCGACGAGTCCAGGGCTCTGGTGCCGGGATTTTCGAATTTTCTGCCAGATTTTGTTGAGGATAATTGCCAAAACTCGTTTTTCTTGCCAAAATCCGAATTTTTAAGTTTGGAATGGTTATCCTCATCAAAATTGATGGATTTGGTTAAATATGGATAATATAGGATTATTATTAGTCAAATATTTGACCTAGTAAATTTGAAAAGCTTCAATTTACACCCCTTAAGTTTTATAGTTTAAATTTGAACCTTAAATGTTTTAGTTTTGAAATTTAAATAGTTAAACCCTAATATTTTGAAAGGTTTCAAAATTTGTACTCAAGTTTTGGAATTTAAATTTTTGATTAAAAGGTTAATTTGGAAATATTTAAATTCTAAACGCTAATGTTTTGAAATGTTTCAAAACTTACCCTCAAGTTTTGGAATTTAAATTTTGATTAAAAGTTTAATTTTTGAAATTTTAAATTCTAAAACCCTAGTTTTGAAAAAGTTCAAATTACACCCTTATGGTTTTATCAAGTTAATTAAAGGTATAATTAAAAGAGAGTTAATAAATCCATAATGACATGGTTTATGTTTAATTAAATTAAAAGGTATAATTTATTAAATTAACTCACCTAGTATTTTAAAAGTGTAAAATACACCCTATACTATATATTACATTAAAAGTCTAATATTATATATGTATAACTTAAACTGCTAGTCTTACCGTTAGTAGGCCTCATTCACGAAGCCAATCTATAAAGGGCGTATAAGGTTATGACCTATAAAATGGTCGTTTAATGGGTGTCCACTCTCACCCACCGCTTCCTTGATTGGTGGAGGGTCGTTAGCCGAACGGGTAGGATAGGGCAAACCCTCTCCTCATTAAAAGTATAATGAATAAAGTAACTAATTTTTTTTTCAAAATTCCCAATCTTAGTTACTTTAGGAAAAAGTGAAATTGATGCAATTCCATGGAATTACACTTTGTACCCTTGTCGAGACAATTAGTGGAGCGTGTGTGGTTAACCGGCACACTAAGTTGGGTTTGGCATTGGTAGCGAAGGGTGACTCGATGTTTGTCATAGATCGATGGAGCGTGTGTGGTTAACCGGCACGTCGATTAGGTGACTGTAACATTGAGGGCACCACGTACATTCGCATGGTTATTTACACCTTATTTGTGATCCTCGACATCTCAGTCACAAATGAAGGGCATAATCGAGATTTAAACATGCCTTTGAAAAGTTCGATGAATCTCAAAGGATCTAGGAATTTTAATTCATTTAAAACTTAACCTTCTTTTCGTTTTTCATGATGGAAATTGGTAAATCGTCATTTACCTACCTTCAAATGTTCTGCGAGTTGGATTACGGCATCCCTCTTCCAATTTGTAGGATATTGTGTTGGGTCCTAGCCTTAATATCTCATTTGGGTGTTTTGTTAAGGACTCAATCAACTAACTTGAATTTTCTCCCGTTTTATAGATGTCAAAGTCTGACAGCTATGGTCTTCTTAAATCCGTTGGAAAACGTTTTCCACGTGAAGATGATGTTCCACGATTGTATTGTGGAAATGGAAATCATGCTTCATTTCCTCCACCTCCTCCAATAATTCTCCCTGACCCACATGTTCGAAGAATTGAAAAGTTCAAGGTCACTCAAGCCCTATTGGCAAAAGACACGAAAATGGAAAGTCTATATGTGCTTATGTCCTGGATAAAAGGTTACATATTGATAGATTGGGATTGGTGGGTGTCGATGTGTAAATGAAGTTGGTTGTTGAATTGGTTCTTCAGTCACTTCCCGAATCATATGGTAAGTTCGTTAGAGAGTACTATATGATGGACCACGACATGACCCTTATTGATTTGACTTATTTGCTTATTGCTGCTGAATCAGAAATGATTTGGCGCACTGGTCAGCAAATTTGTCTGGTAAATCAGTATCCCAACCCTCTATGGGCAATGGTAACATTGGAAGTCCAGAAAAGTTTTCTTTATGCAAGAGAAAGGCTGAGTCTGAGATAGTCCCGTGTGCCATTCTAGAGAGTCCATAAGTTTCTACTGCTAAAAGAAGGGGCATTGGTTACGAAGCTGCCCTGACTACCTGAGAGATCTAAGAGATGGGAGAGTCAAGATGTATGACTCTGCTTCAGGTAAAATCCACTATCTAACTCTATTAAGTTCCTATTTGGAGATTCTTAATACATGATGTGATAAGATTACATTTCGATGTTTTGAAGGATCGAAGAAAGGAAAGGAAGCTTAAAGGAAGGAGCAAGCTGAGTCTGATCGCGAAGAAATGGATTTTGATCGCATGATTCAAGGATCAGATGTTTAAGCTACTACTTTAGAGTTAGGATAGATTGCTAAGTAATATTTACATAGTTTTCATTAGTAATCGCATTGTAAGGACAATATTTTTCCGCAATAAAAAATAAATTTTGATTTATCTTATTTATGTTTCCTTGCGATGGATTTTATGAAAATTGGTGTTTGAATGGTTCTATTGTTAGCAATATTGTGAATGGATTCGATTCTTAGTTATGTTATTTGTGGTATTGTCAGAAATTTACCAAATGAGGAAAGATTCTCATCGCCCAAGTTTCAACTGGACAGAAACTTGGAATCATACAACTGGTATTGTGTGACGAATGAGAACCTTCGTATTTGGAAAATTGAGAATAATTCCTTGTTCACATAAGTATGTGAGTCAAGTGAAGGATAATGAGATCCGATACACAATGTTGTGCACTAGTCAAGTCCACCACAAAGAACTATAAAATGTTCGTCATGATTTGCTAAAAGATTAGTAAATATGATTATACTTAAAAGATTAAGTATGATTCTGAATCATTGAAAAGTTTCAATGAATGGCAGAACGAATAAGAACAATCAATTAGGCAAGAAAGATAAAAGTTTCTCCAATCTAAGAAGAAGGGAGAGTATTTTTGTATCATGTTTATGATCGTCTTAAGAACCATATTACAATTCATCCTCTAAGGACACCTTAGTGCACTAGTATGGCTAAGAAGAGGAGTCGAGAATTGTCAAAAATGGGTTAAGTCAATAAGATGAATCGTACTTCGTACCAAAATCAATTCTTAGAGTCGTACTCCAAGATTGTAAATTGAGTGACATAATCTTAAGTAAGAATGTTCTTACACTTTCATATTTTGGTAAGTTGTGATGTCTTGGATAAGACAAAGACCAACTAGTACCAAATTATGTGTAGGTTTGTCATGATAAGGACACACACTAACTCTTGAATATTTGTTTGTCAAGAAATGTTTCTTGATAAGAGAATCTTATATGTCAAGAGGTCAGTGGGAGTCTAAAGATCTTGAAAAGTTTCAAGAACAAATCAAGAAGTAAACCTATTAAACACTAGCACACGACTTGAGGATTGTAACCTATCGTGTTGACAAAATTTTATTTCTGCGCCAATCCAGTTGAGTGATTATGCATATAAGTTCTATGAGTTCTCAATTGAATGCATAAGGGCAAACACCTTGATCAATGAAAGTACATTGACTGTCATAGGTGAGCTGCTAAATAACTTGGAAGCAATGGTGGGACCCTTGATGGTAAGAAATTAAGAATGAACAAGTTTTGTCCATAAGAATTTGAATTTGTCACAAACATTATCTTACGATTATGCTTATGACAAATTTGCATAGATAGGAACACATGCACCATAAAATCTAAGTGTCATAAGGTTTCTCTCCTTCATGAAAATGATTGTGAGGAAACGCTTTCACTAAGAGAGATTTTAAGGAGATAGCAATTATGTAAATTGCATTCTCAAATTCGATTATGATTACGGCATCCTCTTCATAGTTCGAATTGTGAGATTTGGCAGTTAGTCTGAACATTTAGGACTTAGTAATATAAGTTCTGAATTAGTTTAGACACACATGTGAGCTATCTAAGGAAAGGTGTGTGAATTTGAGAAGCTTAGATAAAGGCTTATCGAAGCACATCGTATTGGAAATATGAACTTTGGAAAGTCAATAAGTACTGTATTTTAGAAGTCCAACTGTTCTCTGAATACGTGTCAAAGCTAGTGGGAGCATAAATGTTATGGATATAATCATCATGTTAGTGGGAGCATGATTATTATTGCAAGTTAGCAATATTAATTATAGAAAACAAAAAGTTTCACTTTGCAAAGTTGCATAGATTGAAAAGTTGTTTTGCTATAATTAAGGGATAGAATATTATACTTCGTTTCAAATCTAAAGGTTTAGATCGATAAATTTTGATCAAATTTAGTCAGAAAGATATATGAATGTTATGTTGAAAGGATTCAACATAAGAGAATGCCATATATGGAAATAATTGTTGTGTTCTCACACTCGATTATGATTACGACATCCCTCTTCATAGTTCGAATCGTGAGAACATGGCAAATAGAAATAGAAATATTAAAATATTATAGCAAAATATTGGTAAAGTATCATGTCGTTGTAATATTCGGCCGTTCTAAAATTTTCCAAATGCCTAGGGCATTAAGAGGGAAGAGGACTAGAATCGGATTTGACTAAATTAGTTAAACAACTGTCAAGGATAATCTATGGTTCACCAAGGATTGGTCACTTGTGGACAGTTAGAAGTATAGTAATGGATGGACCATATTGACATTATTATGAATAGATAAGATTCTATTTAAAATGAGTTGTCATATGGAAAATTTGGAAATGTTTCCATATTGGGAATTGGACGTTAAGAGTTTATGTCTAGATTAGAAACTTTTATGCAAGAAGGATGTTCAAAGGAATGTACTTTGAATGTGAGACTTCACATCTATAGAATTGTCTTGTAACAATCTCCAATAGAGAATTTTGTAATTTCATTGGCCGAGTCTTGGTGACTTTTGTGTCGTGATATTACGAAAGGACCATTGCATAAAATGTTAGAATCTAACATATTCTATAAGTGGCAAGAATTTGGCATTCTCACACTTGTGGTAAGGATTGGGAATTGTGAAATGAGTGTGATTAAAAATGTTATTCAATTATAATATTTCACAAAGTAAGGACCATAAGTAAACATAGTGTGCATGCTAAGACCATGGGACAATTTTCGTTATAATTCAAGTAAGAAGTTGATTACCCGAAACAACAAATAATGAGTAATCAATATGGTGATTAAATAAAAGTGTTTTATTTATACTCAAAAGTTTGGGGCCATATAAGATTAGTATTATTCTTGTGTTTCAATTCGCATGTTTTGACTTCCTGAATGATAAGATTATTCGAACGTTCCACAGTCTCTCGTACTTTGGAAGTAGGTATGAAAGAAGATTGTCATGAATTGGTTTGTAGATTGTCTAAAGTGTATTAGACATAGCAAATGTTTGCTACAACGTTCATGAGTGCTTACGAATATGATTTGAGCATTGGATTAAACCCACGCTTACTTGGATCGCTTCATGGATTTTATCACGAGTGATCGGTGAGATGATAATATCTTATATTCTTGAAACCGAGATGTGTGAGTTGTATCTTGCGAGTCGGTTGCACATTGATAATACGTAAACGCACCAGTAACTTGGTGTTATAAAACGTATTGTTGTGTATGATTCGGTGAGTAAGTACAAGCGAGCATTCGATTCGAAGTTTATCCGTTCCTTTTACCCAAAGTGGGATAAAAGCGATATATGTGGGACCCTCGATGATTTAGTGATGACACCCTAAGCGCTTGGCCAAGCCGGGACTAAGTTGATGTGTTCAATTGTAGTCTGTTATCAGTCGTCATAAATCGGAAGTCGGGAAACAATATATATACAGAGAGAATGATTTAAATCCATGTCTCCGTCTATACGATATCTAGAATGGAGGAATATATGATGCCCTATCTAAAGGACACGCTTCTGATAAGATCAGAGTTAACAGCGGCTTTTGAAAGCTACGATTGCGGATCAGGATCTGAAGTCATACATAAAATAGTTATTAGACTTGTCCAAGTGGGAGACTGTTGGATTAGTGTCTAAGTTCATAACTATTTTGGTATGTACTTGACCCGATGGTGCATGGTCCTTTGGGTTGCCTTCACCAAAGCAACTTGATAGGAGGAATTATGGAGAGAGAGGATTAATTATGATTTATTAATATATTATGAGAATAATATATTAAAGGAGAAATCATATTGTTTAATTAATATTAGTCAATAATTAATTAAGAATTAATTTTGTGGCTAAAAGAGATTAATTAAACTTAGGGGACTGGAACTATCAATTGTGTGATAGTTGAATATTAGGCTAATGGACTCCATATTAGAGTAGTGGACGAATTCTATGGGGAAACCCATTAGAAATCGTCCAATGCCTCTAAGGAGGGAGTCCATGGGCTGCTTAGGGCTTAAGCAGTCAAATTAGGGTTTCCTTATTAGATAACCCTAATAGCCTCACTATTTAAGGACCCCTAGGGCACCAAAAACGTGGCTAACTGATTCCTTAGGGTTCTAGACGGTTTTTGGATAACTCACCTCTTCTCCTTCTTCATTTTCTTGCTCTTGGTGTTTGTGAGCCATTAGAGGAGTGACACTTGTGACTCTAAGCTTTCAGAAGTCAATTACAATAAGGAATAGATTGTTATTACTACATAACAATCAAAGGTAAGATCTAAACCCTATTATTATGTTAATATCGATTATCACATGCTAGATCTAGGGTTTATGGCTTTGGATGATTATTGCATGTTCATTAGACAAACTAGATCCAAAGCTTTAGGGTTTGCATGTACACCATAGGAATGTATACCGGGATGACTGCATGGCACACACCATAGTTTTCAGCTTGGGATATTTTAAACTCTGATATTTTGATACATGGTTTGGATACAGTATTTTGATATGATGTTTGAGATACACGATTTTGGATTTTATTATGTTGTTTTATGAATTATGGGTTTTCTTAAATGGTTTAAAACGAAATTTTTGGACTATATTTTTGGGATGTTACAGGGTTAAGCCTCACTCTATTAAGTCATGGATTCGGGTTTGGGTTCAATGTAGTGGTTTTTAAGGGTAAATTTGGAAACTTTACCCTTCTTGTCATCATTTGGGAAAAGATCTGAGAATGGAAGCTTCTAGATTCGATGGAAATGGCTTAATGCATTAAGTTGTTTGATTCCTTACCAACTCGACAAGTTCATGAGGGGAACTCGACGAGTTGATGCGAATTTTCCCGATCTTTGCATTTAATGGGAAAACTCGACGAGTTGAAGGACAACTCGACGAGTTGGGTCAACTCGGACCGTTGACTTTGAGTTTTGACTTATAATTAAGGGAATTATAGGCTTAGGATCGTATGGGGTTGGGCCCAATTTGGAAAATTGGGCCATTAGTGGGCTTTGATGAATCTAGTAATTTCTGGTATTTTGGGCTTGAGTTGTTAATGGGCCATCGGGATACAAAGTATTTGGACTAGAAAGAATGGTTGGGCCTTAAGGCAGGGCCATGTAAGGAGTTTGCGCCCAATTTGGAAAATTGGGCCATTGGTTGATTAGTGGGCCATTAGGCCTTTCAGATTGTAGTTTGGGTCATGGGCTTGGTCAAGGTTAGGTTGGGGGTAAAATGGTCCTTTTACCCCAGGTATGGAGTTATGGTTATGGATTGGAGCCCAATTGTTAATTGGGTATATTATTGATATTGGTAGTTCAGGAACCAATGGCTATGCCTTTGGTCAACGGCTTTGAAGTCATTGTTGTTGAGGTTGTTTACAAAGAAGTAGGAAGTGATGTTGTAATTTGTGTGCTTATCACCTTCCCAACCACCTTTCCTTGATCATGATCTTTCGATGAACCAACCTCCTTTTCTCCTCCTTGCACCCCCGTTTTAACAGATGGGCATCTATTGGCATCAAATTCACAGCCTTTAGAAGAGGAGCAAGTTCGGCTTTCAGATTTGACTCCAAAGAAGAAAACTTTGTGACAAAGACTCCTAAGAAATAGAAGATTTGGGAGAAGTATCAAACTTCGAAATTGACTCCTTTAAGCTTGCTAGAAATTCATCCATCTTTGTATACACTTGCAAATCCTTGGTCTAGAATGAAGTGAAGTTTTCAATAAGTTTTCGGATATCCTAAACATCAAGTTTGTTATGAGGGGAAAAATAATTTTGTTCAAGCTTAGCCAACTCCTTCGACATTTCAGACTTGAGGGACTCCACTTTCAAATTTATAGATTCTTGAACTTTCTTGACCACTTCAACAAAAAAAATATGTCATTATTTAGCTACTTCACGTCGTTCTTTAACTTCATATTGAAAATTGTCAACATGTCATTTCATACGATCTTCATGCTTTGTTTCAATCGGTTCCATAGCTTGCTTTAATCTATGTTCTTAAGATTTCAACAACACATCAACCTCAATCCCAGACACCGTATTGCGACTTCCAGTATCAGCCTGAATCTATAATAAATAATTCAGTTTCTGATTTAAGATTTTAAACTGCTTGCCAGACATCATCATATGATCGGGAATGTTCTCCTCCTCGGGGTCGAACTGAATGTCAGCAAATGATACCAAGATATCATCTTCATCGTGATCAACCCATGGAATTTATTTTTGACCTTTGGTTGATTGATAAGGGAAGAAAGAAGTAACAGGTTGATTTAGAATCTTGTTGTAAGTAGGTGATATTGTGGAAGTAGGTAACGAAGTAGGAATGGGTGAATGAAAAGGTGGTAAGGAAGTAGATGTGTCGATAAGTGTGGTTTCAATTGTGAATGAAAGAACAAGTGACATTGAAACAGATGAAGTTGCAATAGTAGGGTTACCTTGAGCTTCGAAAGTCGACATCACATCACCAATGTTGATATTTGTGTCCATATTAGATATGTTCACATGGATGCCTGAAGTTTGAACCTCCTCCGAAACGGATTCAGCCATCGAAAATTCGGGTGGTAGGACAATGGTATGCTCAGGGATGGAAATTGTTGAAGAATCACCCAAAGTAGTAGTTGTGACTGGAGAATCCCTCTGATGTGATTCGAAGCCAATGTCTTCATTTCGAATAGGAGATTGATTACTATCATCTTTGAAATCAGTCTCCTGAACAACCTCATCCTAAGGATCTTCCAATTGCTTCTTCTTCTTTTTGATCTTATTTACCATTGCATGTGCTTTTTGTTTCTCAGAAGCACGAGAAACAAGATTAGGAATTTCACGAATGATAACACCCCTGCGATTGAGTTGGGATTTGCAAATCTTCTTGATTTTTGACACTGAATCTTCCTTTTGTGAAGAAAGAGACTTCTCATGAACTTCGTAACAATAGGACTTTCTGGTGAATAATGAGGCCTATTTGATGGCTTCTTAGTTCTTTTAAGAACTCTTGTCTTCAAAGGAACCACTTCCTTTTCAGGACCTTCATTGGTTTTTGAAATAGGATCTTGAATAGTCTCTGTTACCTCTTTTTCCACTCGCACAATATCAGGCTTAGGTTAGGCAGCCTTCGTAGATTTCTTTGAATTTTTTCCACGTTTGGAAGTGCCTTCGATACCTTTGTGTAACTCCCGCAGATTCGTGCGAGTCAATTTAGAGAGAATGAGCGTCAAAAATGACTTTGTGATGGAAGATTATTTAGAAGGAGTAATCTTAACCAAGTTATAGTATATGTCACAAGGGTTCCGTACATATAAAGAACGTCGTAATCCGAGTTATAACGAAGAAGTTATGACCCGTCGAAGTTTTACGGCAAAACCGGCACGACACCGGGATTCGTAAAAAGTGAATTTACTATAAAATAATTTCTCGCCTTAGCGATCTAAACAAAAGTCGTAGTATATGCTAAACCGAGAGTGCATAAAAAGAACGTCCAAATCTGACTTCGTATGAGGAAGTTATGATTTTTCTAAGATTTGGCATAGCAGTACACAGCCCGAAATTCGAATTTTAGATCGGTCGATTTTTAACCAAAACAGTCTAAACGATAATTGAAGATCACATTAATAGGAGTTTAATGATAAAAAGACAGTCGAAAATGGAGCTCGTATGCGAAAGATATGGACGAAACATAGTCCCTACTCTTCGAGCGCGACGAATTCGATACAGTTTTGTAAATCTGAGATAGAGTAAGAATTAGCAAATGTGATCTAAATGAAACTTGTAGTACTCGTAAATACCAACGCATGGATATAAAGAATGTCGATAATAGAGCTCGTATGCGAAAGATATGGACGAAACTTAGTCCCTGCTCTGCGAGCGCGATAAATTCGATACAGTTTTGCAAATCGTAGATAGAATAAGAATTAGCCGACGAGGTCTAAATAAAATTTGTAATACTCCTAAATACCAACGCATGGATATAAAGAACGTAGAAAACGGACCCCATACGCGGAAGATACAGACGAAACTTAGGGCCTACTCTACAAGAAAACCCGTATAAAGAAGAGATGAACTCTTCATATTTTCTTCACTCCTTAAGCCTTTCTTTCTCTCTCTAACTTCTCTCTAGACTCTCTAAACTCCCCTAAAGCCTAGGAAACTTCCCTAGGGCTAGAAGAAAGCCCCGGAGCGCAGGAAGGCTCCGAGAAAAAGAGCTTTTCGGCTCAGAAGCTCTGCTCCAGCGGAGCCTAGTTTTTAATAAAACCCGCTGTAAGTGAAATAAGCCTACCATACTTTAAATATAGCTTATATTTAAATATAATATCGTTATTATGAACCTAGAAATAAGATTTATCAGTGATTCAAAGTCGTTATACTGATTGATCTACTTACGGGAATGATGTCTAGGCTGTGATTTAGTGAGGTGTTTAAAGTGAGATTTCCAAATAGTATACTTTGTATACCAAACGGACCTTACCTCCGATATGATCCTACCTGGTTGTTCCTTACTTGATAGATCATGAAAGTAGACTTTGAGTTAATGATGAATCTAGACTAATAACTAGTCGCAATAAAGATTAGACTAAAACTAAGTGATAATAATGCTAGGTTTCGTCGAAGGAAAATAGAATCGTTAAAAGCGAAGCGCTGCCCGAGTTCGGAATCATAACTTTAACAAGTGAGTGCATAGTTACTTTCATCTTACACATAGATATGAAGTATTTTATATAAATTACGTGCTATGTGTGCATATTATTTGAATACTTGCTTTCTATGCTGGATGAACGATTTTATACATGTTTTAAATGATTTAAACTGTATACGTATTTTATTTCTACGAATATGTTGGATAAAACATGGGTACATGAACGATGAGAGATGAAAGATGGTATGAGAAAACATTGGCAGCTATAGACTTAGTGCCTAATAAATAACACCGACAGCTATGGACTTAGTGCCTATTAGATAAATGTCGGTAGTTATGGACTTAGTACCTGTTAGAGAAACGCTGGTAGCTATGGACTTGGTACATGTTAGATAAACGCTGGTAGCTATGGACTTAGTGCCCGATAAATGAAGATTAGCAGCTATGGATGTAGTGCTTTACAAACGATCATTGGAAGCTATGGACTTAGTGTCTGTCATATGAACCCTGGAAGCGATGGACTTCGGAATGAATGAATACAGGATAGATGATTCTTAGGGTAGACCCTTAAGAATAACGAAGATAATGGGGATGGTAGATGGGTTAATTGTTTGATGATTAAACATAATAATTATCTTATCGTGGGTTGAAAACCCTTTGTACTCACCAGGTTTCCCAACCTGACCCACTCAGTTTATTTGTATCATAGGTGTCAATATGAAGTTACATTACACTGAGAGATTAAGGAGATGTAAATCACTAGTGATAATGAATGTAAGTTCTGTTTATGCTTATGTTTATGTATTGGCGATGACATCCCAATGTTTTAAAAATGAATAAAATACATTTCTTCGGAAATGAATGATAACGTATTTATCATGTTTTTCTGGGAAGAAATTCCGCAAAACTTTTCTTTAAAAGGTTACTCTGATTTTCAAAATAAAGCATAAACAAATCGGTCTTTTCTGGCCGTGAAAATGGGGATGTCACAGTTGGTATCAGAGTATTAGTTTAAGCCAACTAGGAATAAGGATTTATTTCTAGACTTAAACTTAGAATGCTAAGCGATGATCGTGAGGAGTGTGTGTCTAATATATTTTAGAAAGTACACCTGAATAGACACATGCACTAGCTGATTTAGGGAAGATGTCTAAATTGCTTTTGTATGCTAAATGATTTGTGATGCTTTATGATGCTATCGTTTGATCGGATCTATGGTCTGTTGCCGACCGGATCTGGAAACTTTATGTGTTCAGATTTCTAAACGTTTAATTACGATATTAGAACTCGCATGTTATTTTTCTAAGTAATAAGGACGAATACGCGTCTAAACCTTCCTCGATCTATATTCTCGTCTCGACACACCAAACGACTGCTTTGGTGTGCAAAACATCATGGTGAAGACTCGTAGTGAATTGAGTAAATGGAGGAAATGAGAAGGCTTACGATACTGAGTGGTACTTATCGGAAGATATCGTAAGAGTGATATCTTGCCTTTATAACGCGTCTATGAAATAATATGTCTAGTACGGGAGAAGTACACTTTCGATTAGCAGAAAGAAAGATTTTTGGTATAATCCATGAAGTTATCCCATCGTCTGACATTTCCATCACCAACCGAGTTGAAGCAGAGTTGATGATTGAAGATACGCATGGAAGAAGTCCGAGTAGAGTCTAGGGAAAATTATATGATTGTTTGGACACATTTGTATGTGTTAAAATTGTTTTTGTGATAATGACTTGGAGAACTGCGAGACAATACTTAGGAAGAGTATGAGTAGGTGTGAAAGGTAGTAGAGGCCAATACTACCGGAAGCACATGACTCGCACTTGGATCAGGGAAAGTCATAAGGTTAGCAAGGCGCTAGAAATTGATTCTGCTTTGTTCATGTATGCCGTTACCATCGTTTCGGTAATGACTAAGAAGATGATTATTATTCTGACCCTAGTGGTCATATCATGTCGAGTCCGACTAAAATGAGTATGTTACATGGTTCAGAGAACCAAGATCGACGTAACATCTGACTTAAGACAGAAGATTGAAATAAAGCATAAACGAAGCAATCAGTAGAAGTACCATGATTGTTGTTAAAGTAAGAAGATTGTAACTAGAAGTACTATATTCTAGAATGTGATTATATCACATTAGAACATGAAGGAAGGTATAGTTTGTTCTGGAATTAGACTCTAAAAGACCTGAGTCTAAGCGTCGCATCATACGATGAAACGTCATTAGAACATGACCTAATAGTCCATGGTCGTAATCAAAGAACTTATATTAAGTTTGTTAAGAAGAAGGAGTATCCAATAAGGAATCGATATTATGATTCGAAGGTCATGATTGGAAAGACTAACGTGAGATAGAGAGTGGGTGCACGATCGAGTATTGCTTGCAGTCAATAAGTCTAAGAGATAGATACTGATTCGAAGGAATATAGAAGTTACGATTATTACCTAGGATGAATATATAACGTATGGAGTCATTATACAATCCCTGTTTTGTTGATGATTCCGGGACGTAATCATCCTAAGGGGGAGATAATTGTAACGCCCGCAGATTCGGGCTAGTTAATTTAGAGACAATGAGCGTCAAAAATAAATTTTTGATGGAAGATTATTTAGAAGGAGTAATCTTAACCAAGTTATAGTATATGTCACAAGGGTTCCGTACATATAAAGAACGCCGAAATCCGAGCCATAACGAAGAAGTTATGACCCATCGAAGTTTTACGGCAAAACCGGCACGACACCGGTAATCGTAAAAAGTGAATTTACGATAAAATACTTTCTAGCCTTAGCGATCTAAACAAAAAACGTAGTATATGTTAAACCGAGGGTGTGCATAAAAAGAACGTCCAAATCTGACTTCGTATGAGGAAGTTATGATTTTTCTAAGATTCAGCACAACAGTACACAACCCGAAATTTGAATTCTAGATCGGTCAATTTTTAACCAAAACAGTCTAAACGAGAATTGAAGATCTTATTAATAGGAGTTCAACGATAAAAAGACAGTCGAAAATGGAGCTCGTATGCGAAAGATATGGACGAAACATAGTCCCTACTCTTCGAGCGCGACGAATTCGATACAGTTTTGTAAATCTGAGATAGAGTAAGAATTAGCCAACGGGATCTAAATGAAAATTGTAGTACTCGTAAATACCAACATGTGGATATAAAGAATGTCAATAATAGAGCTCGTATGCAAAAGATATGGACGAAACTTAGTCCCTACTCTGCGAGCGCGATAAATTCGATACAGTTTTGCAAATCGGAGATAGAATGAGAATTAGCCGACGATGTCTAAATAAAAGTTGTAGTACTCGTAAATACCAACGCATGGATATAAAGAACATAGAAAACGGACCCCATACGCGGAAGATACAGACGAAACTTAGGGCCTACTCTACAAGAAAACCCCTATAAAGAAGAGATGAACTCTTCATATTTTCTTCACTCCATAAGCCTCTCTTTCTCTCTCTAACTTCACTCTAGACTCTCTAAACCCCCCAAAGCCTATGAATCTTCCCTAGCACTAGAAGAAAGCCCCGGAGCGCACGAAGGCTCCAAGAAAAAGAGCTTTTCGGCTCAGAAGCTCTGCTCCAGCGGAGCCTAGTTTTTAATAAAACCCGCTGTAAATGAAATAAGCCTACCATACTTTAAATATAGCTTATATTTAAATATAATATCGTTATTATGAACCTAGAAATAAGATTTATCAGTGATTCAAAGTCGTTATACTGATTGATCTACTTACGGGAATGATGTCTAGGATGTGATTTAGTGAGGTGTTTAAAGTGAGATTTCCAAATAGTATACTTTGTATACCAAACGGACCTTACCTCCGATATGATCCTACCTGGTTGTTCCTTACTTGATAGATCATGAAAGTAGACTTTGAGTTAATGATGAATCTAGACTAATAACTAGTCGCAATAAAGATTAGACTAAAACTTAGTGATAATAATGCTAGGTTTCGTCGAAGGAAAATAGAATCGTTAAAAGCAAAGCGCTGCCCGAGTTTGGAATCATCACTTTAACAAGTGAGTTCATAGTTACTTTCATCTTACACATATATATGAAGTATTTTATATAAATTACGTGCTATGTGTGCATATTATTTGAATACTTTCTTTCTATGCTGGATGAACGATTTTACACATGTTTTAAATGATTTAAACTGTATATGAATTTTATATCTACGAATATGTTGGATAAAACATGGGTAGATGAACGATGAGAGATGAAATATGGTATGAAAAAACATTTGCAGCTATAGACTTAGTGCCTAATAAATAACATCGGGAACTATGGACTTAGTGCCTATTAACTAAACGTTGGTAGCTATGGACTTAGTACATGTTAGAGAAACGCTGGTAGCTATGGACTTAGTACATGTTAGATAAACGCTGGTAGCTATGGACTTAGTGCCCGATAAATGAAGATTAGCAGCTATGGATTTAGTGCTTTACGAACGATCATTAGCAGCTATGGACTTAGTGTGTGTCATATGAACCCTGGAAGCGATGGACTTCGGAATGAATGAATGCAGGATAGATGATTCTTAGGGTGGACCCTTAAGAATAACGAAGATAATGGGGATGGGTAAATGGGTTAATTGTTTGATGATTAAACATAATAATTATCTTATCATGGGTTGAAAACCCTTTGTACTCACCAGGTTTCCCAACCTGATCCACTTAGTTTATTTGTATCATAGGTGTCAATATGAAGTTACATTACACTAAGAGATTAAGGAGATGTAAATCACTAGTGATAATGAATGTAAGTTCTGTTTATGCTTATGTTTCTGTATTGGCGATGACATCCCAATGTTTTAAAAATGAATAAAATACATTTCTTCGGAAATGAATGATAACGTATTTATCATGTTTTTCTGGGAAGAAATTCCGCAAAACTTTTCTTTAAAAGGTTACTCTGATTTTCAAAATAAAGCATAAACAAATCGGTCTTTTCTGGCCGTGAAAATGGGGATGTCACAGTTGGTATCAGAGCATTAGTTTAAGCCAACTAGGAATAAGGATTTATTTCTAGACTTAAACTTAGAATGCTAAGCGATGATCATGAGGAGTGTGTCTAATATATTTTAGAAAGTACACCTAAATAGACACAGGCACTAGCTGATTTAGGGAAGATGTCTAAATTGCTTTTGTATGCTAAATGATTTGTGATGCTTTATGATGCTATCGTTTGATCGGATCTATGGTCTGTTGCCGACCGGATCTGGAAACTTTATGTGTTCAGATTTCTAAACGTTTAATTACGATATTAGAACTCGCATGTTATTTTTCTAAGTAATAAGGACGAATACGCGTCTAAACCTTCCTCGATCTATATTCTCGTCTCGACACACCAAACGACTGCTTTGGTGTGCAAAACATCATGGTGAAGACTCGTAGTGAATTGAGTAAATGGAGGAAATGAGAAGGCTTACGATACTGAGTGGTACTTATCGGAAGATATCGTAAGAGTGATATCTTGCCTTTATAACGCGTCTATGAAATAATATGTCTAGTACGGGAGAAGTACACTTTCGATTAGCAGAAAGAAAGATTTTTGGTATAATCCATGAAGTTATCCCATCGTCTGACATTTCCATCACCAACCGAGTTGAAGCAGAGTTGATGATTGAAGATACGCATGGAAGAAGTCCGAGTAGAGTCTAGGGAAAATTATATGATTGTTTGGACACATTTGTATGTGTTAAAATTGTTTTTGTGATAATGACTTGGAGAACTGCGAGACAATACTTAGGAAGAGTATGAGTAGGTGTGAAAGGTAGTAGAGGCCAATACTACCGGAAGCACATGACTCGCACTTGGATCAGGGAAAGTCATAAGGTTAGCAAGGCGCTAGAAATTGATTCTGCTTTGTTCATGTATGTCGTTACCATCGTTTCGGTAATGACTAAGAAGATGATTATTATTCTGACCCTAGTGGTCATATCATGTCGAGTCCGACTAAAATGAGTATGTTACATGGTTCAGAGAACCAAGATCGACGTAACATCTGACTTAAGACAGAAGATTGAAATAAAGCATAAACGAAGCAATCAGTAGAAGTACCATGATTGTTGTTAAAGTAAGAAGATTGTAACTAGAAGTACTATATTCTAGAATGTGATTATATCACATTAGAACATGAAGGAAGGTATAGTTTGTTCTGGAATTAGACTCTAAAAGACCTGAGTCTAAGCGTCGCATCATACGATGAAACGTCATTAGAACATGACCTAATAGTCCATGGTCGTAATCAAAGAACTTATATTAAGTTTGTTAAGAAGAAGGAGTATCCAATAAGGAATCGATATTATGATTCGAAGGTCATGATTGGAAAGACTAACGTGAGATAGAGAGTGGGTGCACGATCGAGTATTGCTTGCAGTCAATAAGTCTAAGAGATAGATACTGATTCGAAGGAATATAGAAGTTACGATTATTACCTAGGATGAATATATAACGTATGGAGTCATTATACAATCCCTGTTTTGTTGATGATTCCGGGACGTAATCATCCTAAGGGGGAGATAATTGTAACGCCCGCAGATTCGGGCTAGTTAATTTAGAGACAATGAGCGTCAAAAATAAATTTTTGATGGAAGATTATTTAGAAGGAGTAATCTTAACCAAGTTATAGTATATGTCACAAGGGTTCCGTACATATAAAGAACGCCGAAATCCGAGCCATAACGAAGAAGTTATGACCCATCGAAGTTTTACGGCAAAACCGGCACGACACCGGTAATCGTAAAAAGTGAATTTACGATAAAATACTTTCTAGCCTTAGCGATCTAAACGAAAGTCGTAGTATATGTTAAACCGAGGGTGTGCATAAAAAGAACGTCCAAATCTGACTTCGTATGAGGAAGTTATGATTTTTCTAAGATTCAGCACAACAGTACACAACCCGAAATTTGAATTCTAGATCGGTCAATTTTTAACCAAAACAGTCTAAACGATAATTGAAGATCTTATTAATAGGAGTTCAACGATAAAAAGACAGTCGAAAATGGAGCTCGTATGCGAAAGATATGGACGAAACATAGTCCCTACTCTTCGAGCGCGACGAATTCGATACAGTTTTGTAAATCTGAGATAGAGTAAGAATTAGCCAACGGGATCTAAATGAAAATTGTAGTACTCGTAAATACCAACATGTGGATATAAAGAATGTCAATAATAGAGCTCGTATGCAAAAGATATGGACGAAACTTAGTCCCTACTCTGCGAGCGCGATAAATTCGATACAGTTTTGCAAATCGGAGATAGAATGAGAATTAGCCGACGATGTCTAAATAAAAGTTGTAGTACTCGTAAATACTAATGCGTGGATATAAAGAACGTAGAAAACGGATCTAGTACGCAGAAGATACAGACGAAACTTAGGGCCTACTCTACAAGAAAACCCCTATAAAGAAGAGATGAACTCTTCATATTTTCTTCACTCCATAAGCCTTTCTTTCTCTCTCTAACTTCTCTCTAGACTCTCTAAACCCCCCAAAGCCTAGGAATCTTCCCTAGCACTAGAAGAAAGCCCGGGAGCGCACGAAGGCTCCAAGAAAAAGAGCTTTTCGGCTCAGAAGCTCTGCTCCAGCGGAGCCTAGTTTTTAATAAAACCCGCTGTAAGTGAAATAAGCCTACCATACTTTAAATATAGCTTATATTTAAATATAATATCGTTATTATGAACCTAGAAATAAGATTTATCAGTGATTCAAAGTCGTTATATTGATTGATCTACTTACGGGAATGATGTCTAGGCTGTGATTTAGTGAGGTGTTTAAAGTGAGATTTCCAAAGAGTATACTTTGTATACCAAACGGACCTTACCTCCGATATGATCCTACCTGGTTGTTCCTTACTTGATAGATCATGAAAGTAGACTTTGAGTTAATGATGAATCTAGACTAATAACTAGTCGCAATAAAGATTAGACTAAAACTTAGCGACTAATAACTAGTCGCAATAAAGATTAGACTAAAACATGTTAGATAAACGTTGGTAGCTATGGACTTAGTGCCCGATAAATGAAGCTTAGCAGCTATAGATTTTGTGCTTTACGAACGAGCAGTGGCAGCTATGGACTTAGTTCCTGTCATATGAACGCTGGAAGCGATGGACTTCGGAATGAATGAAGGCAAGATAGATAATTTTTAGGGTAGACCCTTAAGAATAACGAAGATAATGAGGATGGGTAATTGGGTTAATTCTTTGATGATTAAACATAATAATTATATAATTGTGGGTTGAAAACCCTATGTACTCACCAGGTTTCCCAACCTGACCTACTCAGTTTATTTGTATCACAGGTGTCGATATGAAGTTACATTACACTGAGAGATTAAGGAGATGTAAATCACTAGTGATAATGAATGTAAGTTCTGTTTATGCTTATGTTTCTGTATTGAAGATGACATCCCAATGTTTTAAAAATGAATAAAATACATTTCTTCGGAAATGAATGATAACGTATTTATCATGTTTTTCTGGGAACAAATTCCGCAAAACTTTTCTTTAAAATGTTACTCTGATTTTCAAAATAAAGCATAAACAAATCGGTCTTTTCTGACCGTGAAAATGGGAATGTCACACTTTGTGTAACAAAACCCCTATTTGTACATGAGGGTTGCTTGTAGACAGATAAGAAACAATAACTGGATTGCTTGGATCCACCTTTTGAAGCATAGCATCAGGAATTCGTGCTACCGAATGAAAAAAATTCTGAATCATCTTCAACAGTCTTCGGATGTTGATAGAGTGTGAACTCTGCTTTTGGAACATCATACGGAACAAGAATGCCTTCCTTCTCATAGACATCTTGAAGAATTAAACTCCGGTATCTTGCACATGAAACACCATTCACAACATTGGTGTGTGAGATACCAGTTCCGAACTCCTCCGATAACTGTGAAACATAATCTACATTCAAATTATAATCTAACCCAACGTTCAAGGCATATATCTCCAGCTTGGCTTTGTCAAGACCAACACTTTGACTTGTGAGACATCGAAGAAAAATCCCAAATAGAAAATTCCAGATACAGGGCAAAGAAGACTTCTTGAACTGACTTATTCCAGTGGGTGGGGGTTGATGACCCATCTCATTGAACATATAGATCACCTGGTCATTCATCACTTCATAAAAAGGACCAGTGTTGGGAAGTTTCATGATCTGTGCAAAGTGTTTCTTCGTAAGCTTGTACTTTTTCTCATTCGTAAGTTGAAACGTTACCACTTTGGTGGTTTTATTGAACACAGTAGTAGAACCGTACAAGGATAACCAGGTCATGGGCACTGAAAAAGAAGAAGTCATGACCGTTGATAACACAGAGTGATTACGAACTACGATCATCATCTGTAGCTCTTCTGGGTACTTGGATACGTTTGGTGGAACTTGATAATTAGAACTATGAATCTTCAACAAGGGTTGAGATGTGGCTTCAACAGTATTTTGTACAGGATCAACTTGAGCAGCTGTTGTCGCCATTGTTAGGGTTTTGGAGAATTATGTGAAGAGATAAGTATAAGGAAAGAAGATTTTGGGGAAAATATTCAACCAGGATGCATACAGTTTTGATTAGAGACCCCCAAATTCCTTTTATACTTAGTGCACAATTTGAATTTGAACCGGCTATCAATGAAAGTCTGCCATGTTTATCCTAGGAAAGAGGGCCAGTTGCCGTAAAAGACGCCACATCTGAAAATTAATGACCACTTTTTCCTGGAAAACCATGAAGTAACCAAACCTTCACATCGATCAATCGTTTCGTGTGCCCCAAGAGGATAAGAACCGTCAGTGGACCTTCGTTTCGAGGCAGGGCTCATTCGCTTTTGGGTTGAAAAACAAAATTATAGCCAAACTTGTGAAATCTAGGTTTGAGTTGGTAATACTCAAGACCTTAAGGATATCTGTGAAAATGTGTGCCAAAGAAATAGTGGGAACCAAGTTAAAAAAAATTGTATAGTGACATCAAATAAAAATTCGATGTAAAAGAAGATGGAACATGCACTAATTTATAAATGTAATCTATTTAAAAAAACGTTTGCCGGACAATATATGAAAAACTACAAGTTTGATATTATAAAAAATAAGTCAATTTTTCTCTTTCAAACAACCATTGCACCATCATTAACTATCCAACATCCAAACATTCAACATTCAAAATATACTTTCAACATTCAAAATATACTTTCAAGTTTCCCCAACAAAAAAAAACAAGTCTAATATATGGATTCATACATCTATTTGACATTTTGACTAATTCCCCGATCTCTTCCCCGTTAGCTTCAAGCTGTGTATAGCATCAACAATGTCTATATATAATACAAAAGAAAAATGTTACTACTTAATAAAATGTAACAATTACTAATAAGACGTTAAAAATAAAATGTAACAAGTATTAGTGTATTACTAATAGCGAGGTCATCGTCAGCTAACACATCGTGCACTTCATCATAATCATATATAGGCAAGCTACTTTTTCTTAGCCAATTTTGGGTGCATATCAATGCCTCCACAATCACAACGGAAAAATTAATACGGTAGTCGGTAATTACTCGACGACAGTTACTATGTAACACCCGAAATTTAGAAGGTTAATTATGGAAATAAAACTTATTTATATAGGTCAACTCGTCAAGTTTAAGGCATAAGCTCGACACATTGGAAATATGTGGCACGCGTGTTTTGAAGATCAACTCGACGAGTTGGGGAGGTCCAACTCGACGAGTTGGCATTGGAAGAGAAAACCCTAATTTTTCGGGTATTGCACCCTATTTAAAGGACTTAACTTCTAGGGCTGGCCTCCTTACCAGCCTCCCTTGTCCAGAAGAAACCCTAGATCGTTTTTCCACTTGTTCCTTGAGTTTTATGAGTTTTAGAGTGATTGTTAGAGATCTTTGAAGGAAGCATTGAAGAGATAAACATCAAGCTTGGAGGAGTAATCTTGGATCCAAAAACCCTACATCAAAGGCTACATCTTGGAGGTATAAAGTCATAATCTTGACATGTAGCTTATTAGATCTCATCTCTTGTAGTTTTGGCTTGGTTTTGGGTCTTTGACCGAGTTATCCAAGAAGAAGAGGATTCCAGGGGTTGTTAGGGAAGATCTGACCCCTAAATGACCTCTTAAAGCTTAAAGTTGCAAGCTTTATTGGTCCCTATGTCCCAT
This sequence comes from Lactuca virosa, assembly GCF_052849685.1. Classification (NCBI taxonomy): domain Eukaryota; kingdom Viridiplantae; phylum Streptophyta; class Magnoliopsida; order Asterales; family Asteraceae; genus Lactuca; species Lactuca virosa. The sequence continues at coordinate 103,055,984 of NC_136432.1, read as the reverse complement.
GCTTTCCATATGTTCATTATGAAGGCTAAAATGGACATTAGAGAGCGTTTCAAACATGCATGGACGTAAAGTTAGAAACTTAACGTGATTTGTCCACCCTTCGACATCAGATCTGTGTTTTGGGACGTTGAAATGAGAGTTTAAGGGCTTAATGGGTCAAGACCTTCCTTAAAGGACCTAGGGTTTGAGTTTGTAGCCTCATGGATGATCCTTGGGAGTAAAGTTTGAGTTTGTAGACATCTCTATGGCTGGGGATCTGAAGTTTGGAGCCTTGGAATTTAAGAAAAAGGGCTTAATGCATTAACTGGGTTGACAGATCGAAGAACTCGACGATTTCATGGGTGAATTCGACAAGTTGGGTTGGGGTTGCCCCGTGTCTGTTGAAAAGCAGGGGAACTCGACGAGTTGTAAGAAAACTCGACAAGTTGGATTTGACCTTGACTTTGACGTTGGGTTACCTAGACCGTTGACTTTGGCCTTTGACTCATGCATTTGACCAAGTTTGTCCCAGTGGGTGTGGGAGTAACCTGGAGTGTATTGGAGGAGAATATGGGCTTAGGATAAGACCCTTATGGGATTGGGCCCAATTTGGAAAATTGGGCCATTGGTGGGCCTTTGTCGATCTTATTGTTTTAGGCCTTTCTGGTTTGGGCTTGGGCCTTGGTTATGAATCTTGTTGGGCCAGGGGTAAAATGGTCATTCCTCCCCCCCCCCCCCCATGTATGGATTATGATCATGGTTTGAGACCCAATTGCTAATTGGGTGATATTTTGGTATTGATAGCTCAGGGAGTTGTCAGGGCAGCAACTAAGGATTCTTGCAGTGAGCTTCAGCATTCGAGGTGAGTCTCCTCACTGTTTGTATGGGTCGAAGGCACCAATGTCATCCCATTTGGTTTATGTATTGTAGGAAGACTCGGGGTTAGCCTAGGCATTATGTACGAAAGACCAGGAGGTGGCTCCTGGCACACTGTATGCTAATTAGCTAAGTAGAGTAGTATGTATGCTAGTTGTCTTTGTGATGCTTGCATGGAAGACCAGGAGGTAGCTCTTGGCACTTATTTGTAAGACCCATGGGGTGGCCCCTAAGAAATACCACGAGGTGGCCCGTGGCATAATGGCAAAACTATGTGCGACACATAACACCTTTATTGATTATGATATATGAATGATATGTACGGCTCACGGTTATGTATGGCATGTATGGATCAGTTGATATGTATGGTATATGGTATTTGGGAAAGTCACTAAGCTTCGTGCTTACGATTTTCAGTTTTGGTTTCAGGTACCTCCAGTTTTCAAATAAAGGAGCTCGGGACGATCGCAGCGCATACACCCATGTTTTCCGCAATATGTGATTTCTGGGAATGAACTCTGATAAATGTTTTATTTGAAATGCTTTTCAATGTGTGAACCAACTTACAAATGTATTTTAGTTATATTAAAAATGAAACTTTTACCCTGAAATTTTGGGATGTTACATACTGAATGTGGATTCGGATGCTACGGTGGAAATTAACAACTTCTTCGGGAGTTTCTTATTGAGACGATGAGACCATGTTTGGTCTTTCCAAGTATGTCTTGAAAAACATGTCCAATTTTCATTCGATATCAATAACCTTTGCACGTGATTTCGATTCTATCTCATCAACGGACATCTTATTATCTTTGTTCTTAGCTTTAAGCATTTGGGTAAAAACAATTTTTATAAACTTTGACTTGCATTGACGGTCTAACAATGTCGCAAAGAAAACATAATCACTTATATTGTCATAGTCACCCCAATATTTCTCATATTTTTCTATCATATCCAGTACCATAAACAAAAAGAGGTTGGTTTCATGTTTCCTAAGATATTGCTCTATGTCTAGGATCTACCGGGTATACGTATGGAAGATAGGCTTTGTTGAACACGAAACATTTTCAATTTTCTTCTGAAGGAGATGGTATCCTTTCCACACTTTTCTGAAACATTGGATCTATAAAAAAACCAAAAAAAAACAAAGAAAATACAAACAAACTTTCATGTATGTTGCTGCAAAAAATAAAAATAATAATAATAAAATAATAAAATATATTTGGTATGCTATATTCCATGACATGTAACTCATTCAATTTTTAACCAAATCAAGCGTTTTTTATAGTCTAAACTTATCTATAAAACCTAAACAACATGTAAGAAAAAGATTCAGGTCAATACAACTTAAATTAAGTGAGTTATGCACATTTGAAAAACAAACTCGTATTACGTTTAATTGTTGAAGCATAAAAAAATTCTAATTTGACATGCTTCCTTGCGTGGCTTGTAACTCATTAAATTTTTAACCAAATCAAGCGTTTTTATAGTCTAAACTTATCTACAAAACCTAAACAACATGTTGAAAAAAGATTAAGGTCAATACAACTTAAATTGAGTGAGTTATTCACATTCGAAAAAAAACTCATATTACGTTTAATTGCTGAAACATAAAAAAAAATTTGATTTGACATTCTTCCTTGCGGGGCTTGTAAATCATTCAATTTTTAACCAGATCAAGTGTTTTTATAGTCTAAACTTATCTACAAAACCTAAACAACATGTTGGAAGAAGATTCAGGTCAATACAACTTAAATTGAGTGAGTTGTGCAACTTTCAAAATTTGGACAGAATGTTAAATTTGTAAATATTGCTAATTTTTAGTGCTGAAACAGATTTGGTTTTATTTACTTTGATGGCTATATTCGAGAAACGCGTCTTTCACATCATATCCTGATCTTAGAAATTCAAAGGTAGAGTTCCACCGTGTTGGAGTTTCACCACACAAAAACCTTTGAGTTTCTACAGCCGCATCCTTCATGGCTTGTTTAAAGGTCTTTATCCGTTACAAGGAGGCTCTAATGTATTTCACCACATCTTGTATGCTTTTTACATGGTAAACTTCGTGTTTTAACCCCATTTTCACAACTAGGTTTATGATATGAGCCATAAACCTAATGTAAAAATGTTTTCCATTCTCGTAAATACCTGGAAGTTCTTTTACAATGATGTTGATTGCCACGTCATTGCTCTTGTCATTATCAACGGTCATCGTCATGACATTCTTCATGCCCCACTCGTTTATGCAAATTAGCAACTCCCATGCTATGTCTTCAGCTTTGTGAGTATCAACCTCTCTAAAGTTGACTACCATTTTGTGCATGATAAAATCTTCGGTAATAAAGTGGGCCGTGACAACCATATAATTTATCTTTTGACACGAGGATGTCGACGTCTTGGTTGTTAAGTGGATGGTTGTTTTGGGGTTGCTCAAATGTTTGTACAACTTCTGCCTCTCCATTAAATTGAAGGACACAGCATCACGAGAAATTTTATGCCTTGAAGGCAATTTCACCCTACCATTGAGGGCGTTTACAAATTCTATGAAGGTCTCGTTTTCAATGAATTTAAAGGGTAGTTCCCCGATGGTGAAAAGACCTAGTAAGACAAGTTGGATCCTCGTATCATTATGTTTCCATGTGTATACATGGCCCTCACCATTAGGAGCTTTCGTAAATGACAACTTTTGTTGTTTGTCATAATCTTCATTCGGTTTGTTGTCCGGATTTAACTTGCAGCCATTATAATGCTTGTTTACTGAAGTTGTCCCATTCCGGTTTGCATCCGCGGCTAGTAATTTTAAATAATAATTACATTCTGCCCACTTTCATTCAATTCCATCTTCCTCCTTTATTCATTCTAGCTCGAAGTAATCCCAAACAGGAGCAATTATCTTTACGCTCACCTCGTCTGGTAGGGTTAATCCGGTCCTTTAACTCCTTTTGAGTCATTTTTTTGTTTTTGGGTTTTGGTTTTGATGGGTACTTTTCTTGTGTTCGCTTTTTTGGTAGTGGTGGTTTTTTTTTGTTTGAGTTCGTTTTTTTGGTTGTCTTCATTTTTGTGGGGTTGCAAATTTTCGTTTTTTTATAGTTATTATTCTTGTGGCTTCTCCTCTTCGTCTGATTCGTCACTTGGTATAACGTTCCATGCCGGTGTTTCTTCTATATAATCTTCTTCTGAATCTTCTCCATACTCCTATATTACCAAAATAAAACATATAATTAGTACACTGTTAAATTGTTATTGAAACAAGAAAAGCAAGATTTAATATGCTTTCTTGCGGGCTTTGTAAGTCATTTAATTTTTAACCAAATCAAGCGTTTTTATAGTCTAAAATTAGCTACAAAACCTAAAAAACATGTAGGAAAAAGAATCACATCAATATAACTTAAAATGAGTGGGTTATGCACATTTGAACAAAAGAGTCATATTACGTTTAATTGCGGAAACATAATAAAAATTCTGATTTGACATGCTTCATTGCGGGGCTTGTAACTCATTCAATTTTTAACCAAATCAAACGTTTTTATAGTCTAAACTTATCTTCAAAACCTAAAAAACAATTAGGAAAAAGATTTAGGTCAATACAACTTAAAATGAGTGAGTTATGCATATTTGAACAACAAACGCATATTACGTTTAATTGCTGAAACATAAAAAAAATACAAAAAAATAAAAATATTTCTGATTTGACATGCTTCCTTGCGGGGCTTGTAACTCATTCAATTTTTAACCAAATCACATGTTTTTAGAGTCTAAACTTATCTACAAAACCTAAACAACATGTAGGAAAAAGATTTAGGTCAATAAAACTTAAATTGAGTGAACTATGCACATTTGAACAACAAACTCATATTACGTTTAATTGTTGAAACAAAAGAAAAATTCTGAATTGACATGCTTCCTTGCGGGACTTGTAACTCATTCAATTTTTAACCAAATCAAGCGTTTTTAGAGTCTAAACTTTTCTACAAAATCTAAACAACATTTAGGAAAAAGATTCAGGTCAATACAACTTCAAACATAAAAACACAAAACATTCAAATTGTCAAATTAATACATATTCAAATATAAAACATTGTTGTCGTCGTAGTCTTCATTTCAAGTCTGTTGTCATTGTATTTATTCATCATCCTCCATATTGTTGCGCAATGCTCTCTCATACTCGAGCTCTTCTAGGGTAAGTGGCACCCACATTCGCATTGCTACTTCTTCCTCATGTACTCATGGTTCGGCATGCAACAATGTACCTTCTAGTACTTCAATGTCTTGTATCTGTTCCACACCATCAAGGTAGCATTTCAAGGAAATGCACACTTCCACCGACAAAGGGGTGAGTTTTGTTCTTCTTGGTGATATAACCTTTCCACTAACAGAAAAAGCATATTCGAAGCTACCATAGAAGCTTGGGAGCTTAGTAGATCACGGGCCATAACGGCTAGAATCGGAAATTAGGTTACCTTTCCTTTCCACCAAGCCAAAATATCAAAAATTTCAAACTCTTGAACACTCATTTGTGACAAGAAATCGAAACCAATGTACCTTCCGAGCTCGCTACTAGGGGTGTTAGACCGAGCTCGTTTGAAATTTTCATTCCTCAAAGTACTATAGAGCCGAGTTGTTTCGTTATTTTGGTGAGAAGTGGATCCGGATGCCCCCGTATTTTGCATCATGTCATGAATATTTATTGAACCATATTTTGTTAAATAAACTTCAAACAAATTTTAAAAAACTTTGTTAAATTTTGAAACTTCCTTTGATGCATAATCCATGTCATTATCCACTAAACCCAAATCGTAACAAATATTTTCAATTAAAATCTTAACCCCCCAACATTTAGAGCCGGATTCAAAGCGGCGGAACAAGTAATAATGGGAGACATTTCTTCAAAATATTATTTTAACTTTGCTTTCATTGGTTTAATCATATTAGCAAACATTATGTTTCTCATTTCAAACACATTTATTTTCACACACATTAAAAAAATTTGGTTTAAAACTAAACAACTTGTAGGATAATAAACCCCCGATAAAAAAATAGTTTCTTTTTTAAAAACATCAAGCATGTCCGTAACAAGTTTGATAGTATCCCGACTTGATTCTGGATAAGCCGTAACGTTATTACGGTCCGCAAGGTTGTCATGAAACATTTTTAAAGTATCTTTTTGACGTAAGGCACATTCAAACATTTTGCAAGTGGAGTTCCATCGGGTATTATTTTCCTAATTCGGACCTAAAAAGAGGGCATTCACATCAGCACAAAATTGCATGTCTTTGAACTAAAAATATGTCTTTGAAACCATCTTTTATAGTTTCAATGCTAGTTAGTCCATCTTGCACAACCAAATTAATGATATGTGCAACACATCGACTATGAAAAAAAACACCATCGCAAATTGGTTTATATTTTAGTTTTAGTTGTCCAACCGCGATGGTGTTGCTTGATGCATTATCAAAAGATATAGAAAAAACCTTTCCTTCTAGTTTATAAGTTTTGATCACACAATCTAAAATTTTAAATAAATATTTACCGGTGTGCGGATACTCAAACAATTCAAACGTAATCGTACGCTTCATCATTACCCACTTATTTGGATTAATCCAATGAGCTGTAACACAAAGGTACGCATCCAGTGAACCGTGAAGAGCCGTGCAAACATCAGAAGTTAAATTCAAACCGGTTTCAAAAGATTGAAATCCTAAAATCATTTCATTTTTTGCAAGTTTCCACATTTCAATACAATCACGTCTAATAGAAGTACGACTCACATGGCAATATCGTGGTTGGAGAGTATTTTGGATGAGTGAAGTCAATCGTTTGTTGTCGCAGTGGTTAAAAGGCAAGCATTCTTGAGTCACAAACGTCGCTGTCCTATCCAAAACTTTAGCCAAATCGTAACTCCACAATGTTGTATCATTCGCCATTGTTTGATTATGTCCCAGCCCAAATTTCACCGCGGGGCATCTATTGGTCATATGAGTTTTCAATGTCGAATTCCCATCTTCATTGAAAAAAAGTACCACATTTCTTGTATCGCGCTTTTCTTGGACCGCTCGACATTACACACAAATCAAAATTGCCCCAAATAGCCGAATTTCTATTTGTTTCCTTGATGCTAACAACGGTAAGATTCTTTGATGAATCTCCAATACCAACCGAAGCTGAATCCATTGCTTAACTTGAAAGTGTTTTTTTATCTAAGAAAGGTTTTTTGAGGTTTGGTTAAGCCAAAACATCTAATAGCTATTTATACTATCAAGTATCGGTGAATATGGCCAAAAGGGATCCAAAAACGAGTGTGTAACAACCTTAAACGGCTATATAGCCGTTAGTATAGGACAAAAAAACGGACAGAAGTCTTGAACTAAAAAAACCGGTTCAAAACCGATTCTATAAACCGGGTCGTAGTAAACCGGTTCGAAACCGGTCCCAGCGGTTGGAAATGCGAATTGGTATAAACCGACGGTTGTGTAGATTAAGTTCGGTTTGGGAACAGGTTTTTTTGCCCACGCCTAGTAGCGGGTGTGTTTCAAATTTGAGTATGTTTATATGTGTAGATTAAGTTACACGACAAATGAGGAAGAAGAAGATCGGGGTGTGGTGGGTGGGGTGTTACTTTTTTTTTTTTGCCTGATGCGTTATAGATATATATATATATATATATATATATATATATATATATATAGAGAGAGAGAGAGAGAGAGATGCGTTATAGATATATATATATATATATATATATATATATATATATATATATATATATATATATAGAGAGAGAGAGAGATTTTTAAACTATTTAATTTCAAAAGTAAGTGTTTATATATATATATATATATATATATATATATATATATATATATATATATATATTAAATTGGAAAAAATTATCTTTTTAACTATTTCAGGGAACAAAAGCAAGATAATTTGTTTATATATATATATATATATATATATATATATATATATATATATATATATATTAAAATGGAAAAAATTATCTTTTTAACTATTTCAGGGAACAAAAGCAAGATAATTTGTTTTATTTTGGATCTTCACGCATGTTCAAAATCTTTTAGACTATATTTTTTACAAACCACACAACCAATTTTACAGTTTTGTTTTTAAATATAAAAATGAATACCCATCGTTATTCACGTTCATGAACAAAAGAAAAGAGTGAGTGAAAAAAGATAAAGTGGACTGGACCTAATGCGAATACTATGGAATACATCGAAGATATCTGATATCTTGGTGTGAGAAACCATATGTCCCTCCCCTTAAAAAGAAATAAAAAAATAAAATAGTTGTTCTATCGTGGTATGTTAAGGCATCCACAATTAATATATTTCAATATAATATAGAAGAGATAGAGTATAGAATTCAATGTTCATTGACGGTTGAAGGGATGGATTTCTAATGCAAATTTATTGACTTTTTAAGAATTGATTTGAAAATATACATTCTCTTTACTTAGCACCCTATTCAACTCTCCACGAGTTGAATGGAGTGGGGATTGATACGGATCTAGACCCATTTGAAGAACCAACAGGAAGTGTTATTTCACAAACCAACCTCACTACCCGTGGCTAAGGAAACCGCCGATTTTAGCTCCACCCCATCTAACCATTTATTAAGTTATCTCTTTATTTGATTCAGTTTATCTTTTCCTTATTTTATCGTGATTTTCATTCCATGTTTCTTTTGTTCTAGTTTCCTTTTTAAAGGCTTGTAATCCTAGGTTGGATGGTTATGTTTTTTTATGAATAAGAAAGAAAGTTTCTCTGAACAATATTTGTTCTTTGTCGTTCGGTTGGCCGAAGGCAGGTTATCTCGCTGGGGTTTTTTTTTTAGTATCCACTCGTATACGAATCCGTATCAAGTGTTATCAGAGCTTTCAGGTCCTCAGGATGTCGATGCACGGGAGAGATCGTCGTCATGCAAACCGTAGATTCGCCGCCGGAGGCAACGGCTATGAACAACATGATCCTCGCGATGTTGCTGAGATCGAACGATTGCAACAACGGATTCGTGAACTGGAACTCAACCAACATGAGCGGGATGATCGATCCGCTACCGAATCCGCCATCTGGGATGATGACCGCGACCCACACTTCCAGAATATTTTTGGCCGACAACGCCAAGACGCACCCCGCCCCCACGACCCACTTCGTGCTTGGGGTATTCGCACGGAGGTTCCAGAATTCGACGGTAGGTTGCAACCAGATGATTTCTTGGATTGGCTCCAAACTGTGGAGCGGGTTTTTGATCTTCATGATATTCCTGACCCAATGAAGGTAAAACTGGTGGCTATCAAGTTAAAAAAGTCCGCATCATTATGGTGGGAATACGTACAGCAACAACGATATTGGGAAGGAAAGCACAAAGTCGATACATGGGAGAAAGATGAAACGTCTCATGAAGGCTAAGTTCTTACCGGCCAATCATAAATTAACAAGACGCCTACCTTGACTATCATAATTTGCGCCAACAATCGCTAACAGTGGAGGAATTCATCGGGGAGTTTGAACGCATGCGACTACGATGCGGCGTTGAAGAAGACGACGAACAGGTTATAGCCCGTTTTTTGGGGGAGCTGCGACCGGAAATATCGGATGTGGTTATGTTGCAACAATATTGGTCTTTTACTGATGTGTGCAAGTTGGCTCAGCGGGTCGAAAAACAGTTGGCACCCAAGCAGCGACCCGCACCGTTGCGTTTCGCAAGCCGCCCACCGGTTGTTTCAGCCACCCCTACCAGGACCGCCCCAATCAAAGCCGACTCCGCTGCTCCGGTTGTTCCATCCGGGTCGAGTTCTAACACACTCCGTTGTTTCAAGTGTCAAGGACTCGGTCATTTGAAACGAGATTGTCCGAATAAACAACTCATTGCTTTTGTTGATGACCCGTTACCCACGTATGATACCGAAGACGAGCACGACACCGACCCCACAGAAATCCTTTATCCCGATCGGGGTGAATCGCTTGTTATCCAACGTATTCTAAACACGACAGTCCATGATACAGCTGATGACACACAGTGGCTTCGCAACAACATTTTTCGTACAAAATGTACCTCTAAAGGAAAAGTTTGTACTGCCGTTATTGATGGCGGCAGTTGTGAGAATATCGTGGCTACCTCCATGATGGATAAACTCAATTTACAACTACAACCCCACCCTGAACCATACCAACTTACGTGGCTCAAAAAGGGTAACCTCATCAAAGTTACACATCAGTGTTTGGTTCAATTTTCTATTGGTAATAAATATGCAGATGAAATATGGTGTGAAGTGCTTCCGATGGACGCGTGTCATCTCTTGTTGGGACGTCCGTGGCAATACGACAGATGTGCCAAACATGACGGGTTCCGAAACACATATTCATTTAAGAAAGATGGTGTTAATATTACCCTAGCCCCACTCGATCCACGTGATGAAGGACCCGAATCTATGTTGGTCTCCGGTTCTGCTTTCACCGACCTCACTAAACAGAAACCAACTAAGCCGGGTCATATCATCTTTGGCCTTTTGATTACGAAGGAGAACCCCATTATACAGATTGTTCCACAGGAGGTCTAACCGCTTCTATCAGAATTTTGTGATATTTTTCCTGACGACATTCCCGTGGGTCTCCCTCTCGAGCGTGATATCCAACATTGTATTGACTTCCTTCCTGTGGCAAGCATTCCGAACAAACCAGCTTATCGGATGAATCCGAAGGAATTCGCAGAGTTGCATCGTCAAGTAACCGAACTCTTGGAAAAGAGCCTCATTCGGGAAAGCATGAGCCCGTGTGCCGTACCGGCTCTCTTGGTCCCGAAACCGGGCGGTAAATTTCGCATGTGTATTGATAGTCGAGCGGTTAACAAAATCACAATCAAATATCAGTTTCCTATCCCACGTTTTGACGATTTACTTGATCATTTATATGGAGCTACTGTTTTTTCAAAAATTGATTTACGTAGCGGGTACCACCAGATTCGCATGCGGCCCCGTGATGAGTGGAAAATGGCGTTTAAAACACGTGATGGGTTGTATGAATGGATGGTTATGTCGTTCGGTTTGTCGAACGCTCCGAGCACTTTCATGAGACTCATGAATTATATTTTTAAACCTCTCATTGGTCGTTGTGTTGTCGTTTACTTTGACGACATTTTGGTGTTTAGCAAAGATGTCGCGCAACACTTACTCCACCTTTGTGACATTTTCGTGGTCCTAAGACAACAGAAATTATACGCAAATGGACGAAAATGCCACTTCTTAACATCCGAGGTTGTTTTCTTGGGGTACTTGGTGTCGGGAAAGGGAATTCGCATGGATTAATCAAAAATCTCGGCGATCACAACGTGGCCACCGCCTAATTCACTTCATGATGTTCGAAGTTTTCATGGGCTTGCATCGTTTTACCGGCGTTTCATTCGCAATTTCAGTACGATTGTCGCCCCTATCACAGAATGCTTAAAAAGTAGTAAGTTTAATTGGTCCTCGTCCGCACAACAATCTTTTGAAGCGCTTAAGACCGCCGTAACGCAAGCGCCCGTTTTAGCCCTTCCCAACTTTGAACATGTCTTCCAAGTCGAATGCGACGCATCGGGTTTCGGTATTGGCGGAGTTTTGAGTCAACAACATCAGCCCATCGCTTTTTTAGTGAGAAGTTTAGTGACACAAGGCGCCGTTATAGTACGTACGATAAGGAGTTCTACGCTATCGTTCGAAGTCTTGAATATTGGCGACATTATCTACTACCCAGTGAATTTATTTTATACTCCGACCACCAAGCCCTTAAATTTATTCAGGGCCAAACGAAGCTTAACCCGCGACATGCAAAATGGGTGGAAATGCTACAGGATTTCACTTTTGTTATTAGGCACAAAGCAGGTTCCGCAAACTCAGTTGCTGACGCTTTGAGTCGTCGGCCATCTCTCATGACATCAGTAGCTTTTGAGGTAATTGGGTTTCAATCCTTCTCCAATCTTTATCAGGATGATCGAGATTTTCGTGAAGCGTGGACCAACAGCAAAACTAATCCACATAAAGACTTTGTTCAAAAACATGGTTTACTTTACAAAGGGAATCGCTTGTGTGTGCCGTTCTCATCGTTTCGCGAGGCTATTATTCTCGAATGCCATCAAGGGGCCTTAGCGGGTCATTTTGGCCGCGACAAAACCGTTGCATTGGTCCAAGACAGGTTTTTTTGGCCGAAACTGACTCGCGACGTGTCCAAGATTTTGAAGCGGTGTCGTATTTGTCATATTGCCAAAACTCACCATACAAACCAAGGGCTTTACACACCTTTACCCGCTCCCGTACGCCCATGGGAGGACGTAAGCATTGATTTTGTCTTAGGCTTACCGTTGACCCAACGCAAGAAAGATTCGATTATGGTGGTTGTTGATAGATTTTCCAAAATGGCTCATTTTATACCTTGTGTCAAAACGTATGATGCCTCCCAAGTGGCGCGCCTTTATTTTGCTGAGATTGTCCGGTTACATGGCGTCCCAAAAACTATAACGTCCGATCGTGATGTGAAGTTCATTAGTCATTTTTGGTGTACATTGTGGAAACGTTTGGGCGCAAAATTACAATTTAGTAGTTCCCACCACCCCCAAACGGATGGTCAAACAGAAGTTACAAATCGGAGCTTGGGCAATCTACTTCGAAGTTTGGTCGGAGATAATCCGAAGCAGTGGGACCTTGTTCTTCCTCAAGCAGAATTCGCCTATAATCGGTCTAATCACAGTTCCACCGGCCATAGCCCGTTCTTTGTTGTGTACGGTCGCAACCCATTCACTCCACTCGACTTAGCACCGTGTCCAGAACTTCAACATTTTAGCGCCGACGGGGATGAACAAGCATCGCAAATTAAGCTCTTGCATGAACAGGTAAGGGAATAGATCATTAAACATAATTTGCACTATCAGACACGGGTTAATAAACATCGCAGAAAGGTCGTTTTCAACGAAGGTGATCTCGTTTGGATATATTTGCGCCGTGATCGGTTTCCACTTGGGCGATTCAGGAAGTTACAACCACGAGCCGATGGTCCGTTCCGTGTTCTTAAACGAGTTAATGATAATGCCTACAAGATCGACCTCCCGGGTCATCAGGGCCGGCTCTGAGGATTCAAATGCCCAGGACAAAATGGATAAAAAAGGCCCTTAGACCTTAACGTGTAACAATGTAAGGAATTAAATTACGTAAACTATTTTTTTTATTAAAATGACGATAAACCTTATAGCAATAAACATAGCAAAATCATAGTATTTTAATGACTAATAACATATCCTAACAGCTAACCGACGATCCTTGAAGCTCTCCTAGCATTCTTGATTGCAAATTGGTTGATCAACTCTTCGTAGTCTATACTCTCTAAGATTTCGTTCTCGATAGATATCATCGCCAAACCGCTAAGTCTTTCTTGGGTCATTGTGGAGCGTAAGTAAGATTTCACAAATTTCAATTTGGAAAAACTCCTTTCTGCAGATGCGACCGTTACTGGAATAGTCAACAATATTCTATATGCAATGCTTGCATTTGGGAAATAATCAAGTTCTTTCAAAAACTTCAAAACATCTATAGGGTTGCTAAATTCATTGGTTTCCAATGTCTCAAATAATTTCAACTCCGTATAAAGTTCCTCGGCATCAATATCTGATCTTTCTTCAAACTTGAGTGCTTTTTAAGACGATAACAATATAACTTAAGATCTTTATCTTCAATTCCCCTCAAATTATGTGGAAATAAAAAACCAAATACTTTATCATACTCTTTGAATTGTTCAAATCTTGTCTCAAGAGAAGAAATCGCTTGATCAACAATGTATAAGAAATAATTAACTCTGAAATTCTCTTCAGGTGTAAATGAAACTTCTTCGCTACTTGAACTCTCATCAAACCTTTTTTTCCTTTCAATCAAACGCTTTTGTGGAAATATTGGATCAATACCCATTTCAATAGCAATCTCCTTAGCTTCAACAATCGCTTTTGAAAAACCAGTCTCTCTATAATCCTTGAAGTACCCAATCAATTTGTTTATTTCTATAATGGCATTATCAAGATGCATATCCTTTGATTGTAACTTCTTACTCACAATATTCACACGGTTTAGTACTTCATACCAAACAACAGTTGATACCAAAAATTCAAAGTCACTAAGTTCTTTTTCTGCTAGTGAAGTTGCTTCACTTGCAATTGCAGCATCATTATCTTTTTCTCCAACTTGAAGTAAAGCTTCCCGTACATCCACAAGTTGCAGTTTAATAGCTTTTACACTTTCAACCCGGCTTTCCCAACGAGTTTGACATAATGACTTAAGACTCCAAGCTTTAACATTATCTTTCAAAATTTCCCACCTCTTAGTAGAATTTGCAAAGATAGTATAAATACGTTGGATGAATCCAAAAAAGTTCTTTCCTTTAACACACTTGTTAGCCATATCACATAATGTTAGATTAAGAGAATGACAACCACAAGGAGTGTAAAATGCTCTAGGATTTATATCTAAAAATCTCTTTTCCACTCCTTGGTGTTTTCCTTTCATGTTTGCTCCATTATCATAGCCTTGACCACGCATATCATCAATTTGAAGACCAAGAGACTTTAACTCCTCAAGTGTAATATCAAATAATCCTTTTCCAGAGGTATCATCAACATTCAAAAAACCTAAAAAGGATTCCTCGATAGTAACAGAATTATATGATAACTTTAAATATCTCACTATTATAGTCATCTGTTCTTGGTGACTTTAATCGGGAGTACAATCAAGTATGATTGAGTAGTATTTTGCTTCCTTTATCTTCTTGATAAGTTCTTTTTTAATTTCTTCAGCTAGCAAAGATATTAGTTCGTTTTGGATTAGGTGGCCAAGATAATGCACATGAAGCCCTTCACTTGTGATGCGTCGCACATGCTCTTTGATAACCGGGTCAAACTCTTCCAACATTTCAATGACACCCAAAAAATTTCCATTACCTGTTAAATACAATTAACAAATAAGAAGTGGAATTGGTCATCATAATTAACAAAAAGAGTTTTGGTGGAACTGGAACAAATAAAATACAATTTATAGTTACCTTTTTGATACAACTTTTCATTGGATCCGCGAAATGCTAAATTATGTTTAGCAAGAAACTTCACAACTGCGATAATTCTTAAAAGCACTTGTTTCCAGTAATCTCTTTCTTTCTTGAACTGCTCATGTTGAACTTTATCAATTGTTTCGTTCAAGTTCAATCTTTTACGCATGTCAAACCACTTATTCCTATTTGTAAGATGATCCAATGAAATTTCGTGTTCTTTAACCCTAGTGGTAACATGGTGCCAATCTGCATAACCTTCACCATCCAATTTACCTTTCGAAATCCCTTTTCTAAACACTTTACAACAAAAACAAAATACCCTATCTAGCTCTTTCGAATATACTAACCATTCTCTATCACACTTCTCCAAATTTGATAAAGTTCTTGTATATAAAGCTGCAGAAAATCGTCTACCAAATTTATCATAGGGACCATACATAATACTATTATCTCTTTTAGGACCTTTCTCAACCAAAATTTTAATCTCATCAGAATTAAGTTTTTCCCACCTTCTTGGATCATATATATCAACAAGCTCTTTAACAGGCTCATGCTTTTCTGTCTCTTCTACTTCTACATGCTCTTGATCTTCAATGTGCTCCTCAACATGCTCTTCAATGTGCTCTTCAACATGTTCTTCAATGTGCTCTTCAACAGGTTGTCTATGGATAAACTTATCTAGAGCACCGACGTCAACCTTTTTCTTTTCTTCATCTAGTTTTCTCTTTTTACGTTTTTGATAACCGGATGGTTGTTTATACTTCATTGCTACAAGTTCATTATTTTCAACTTTCAACATTCAAGCAATTACAATAAACATAATTTGATAAACTATTTTACAATAAACATAAACTTATAATTTAAACTACTAAACTGATTTCTATGAATCTTATAAAATATAAACTAATATATTCATTCACTATTCTATCAAACTGATTTCCATAGTAGATAAACCGATAATAAAATATTAAATTCATTCAATATTCAATTAAACAGATAATCTGTGAAAGTATGAATCATTCAAGTATGCAATTGACAACTATAAACTTGATAATCCTAACTGATTGGCTAATAATCCTTAATTTCTCAATTCTCATAAATCAATTTCTCATAAATCTTAGTATCTTACGTGATCGTCTAGACGTTTACCCTTGTTGAATCGTTGAGTTGTTGTCTAGTCGTCTACCCTTGGTGATCGCTTTTTTTTTGTGAACAAACGCAACTAATGACTAAATTACGCTGCCGGCTTCTGTTTCATACTTTCATGTCTTTGTTTCGTTTCATAGTTTTCTCCCAAATTAATGGGCTGCCGATGCAAATTGTATATACTAAAAAAAAAAATTTGGGCCCCTCACAAATTTGGGCCCTGTTCCTATGCAAATGTTGCACCTGGGCTAAGACGGTCATGCGGGTCATTACAACGTCTCCGCCACCTTTAATGTTGCCGACTTGTCTCCCTATGAACCCGGTGCAGACGATGACTCGAGGACGAGTTGCAGACGATGACTCGAGGACGAGTTCTTTCTTAGAGGGGGAGGATGATACGGATCTAGACCCATTTGAAGAACCAACAGGAAGTGTTATTTCACAAACCAACCTCACTACCCGTGGCTAAGGAAACCGCCGATTTTAGCTCCACCCCATCTAACCATTTATTAAGTTATCTCTTTATTTGATTCAGTTTATCTTTTCCTTATTTTATCGTGATTTTCATTCCATGTTTCTTTTGTTCTAGTTTCCTTTTTAAAGGCTTGTAATCCTAGGTTGGATGGTTATGTTTTTTTATGAATAAGAAAGAAAGTTTCTCTGAACAATATTTGTTCTTTGTCGTTCGGTTGGCCGAAGGCAGGTTATCTCGCTGGGGTTTTTTTTTTAGTATCCACTCGTATACGAATCCGTATCAAGGATGCTCTTAGATATAGTATTTATTGGTGCTAATTAGCGATTACTTTCCAGCATTATTAGATGGACTGGTGCAGCTTAGTAGACTGTAAAGCGGGGGTAAACATTATATTATGTCTCTAATTCCCTGCTGGGTCTATTTTTTGACCAGTATATGCTCTGCCGTTGAAAAAAAAAATTAAACAAATTAATTAGTAATGCCCTCCTCTGTTTATGTACGTACGTAGGAATATCTTTAGAAAAAAAAAGTGAAAGAAAAAAAAAAAGATAAAGCCGAGACTAATTAATTCACGTATGGAATATAATATTTAACCCTGCTATACGCACTATATATAAACCATGAAGACGAAGTTCATCAACATGCAACCTACACATACCTCTTCTCCATTCAAATGGAAAGCCCATCAAATCCTCCTCCTCCTCCTCCTCCTTCTTCTTCTTCTTCTTCTGATGCTTCTGCACGATCACAAATACAAGACTACGAGTACTTATATGCATTAAATGCAAATGTTTCTAACTTCATTTCTGTGAAACTTTCCAGTGAGCACAATTACCGTCTATGGGAGAAGCAGATGTGTTGCCTCCTGAAGAGTTACAATGTGCACAACATTGTATATGAACCAGGAGCTTTGAGCCCAGACCTCAAGAACCGATTTGACAGCCTTGTAAAAGGATGGATTTTCGGTTCAATTAGCAAAGAGCTACTTGACATTGTTGTCGATCTTGATTCAGCCAAAGATGTTTGGAACAAACTAAGTTACTTCTACGATCCCACTATAATAAGTCCTCAAAAAGGTATTCTCTGGCTATTAATTCTAAACTCAAATTCGCAACATTTTTAACAATCAGCCCTGCTTAATATGAACTTATACTTTGATGGGTTGTTTCACATGCATGGATAGACTTTTAGAATTACAATTTCCACACCATGATCAATTTGGTGCGCATGTTCGATATACAACTTACGAAGCACTTTAGTATATTGTTAGATAAACAAAATTTTAGTAGTTGTCAAGTTTGTTGAACATTATAATGAAAATATGAATGCTAGTTAATTACTTCTCCTGTATGGATAAATGTAAACCTTAATTATATGTATTAATAGCATCTATTAATATTATATATATATATATATATATATATATATATATATATATATATATATATATATATATATATATATATATATATATATATAGGTTCAGGTTCATTTGAGACCATGTTAATTTTGTGAGACCGTGAGACCAAATCTAAAAATAATTTTAAAATGCAAAATAAAAGGAAAAATCCAAAAATTCTTTTTTTAATTATTATTTTCGGAACTTTATTTATCTTAAAAAAAATAAAAAATAAAATAAAAAAATAAAAAAAATTACCGTTTTTTTTAAAATACGTGAAATATTCTAATAAAATATTACACTGTACATATTCTAATATGATTTTTAGAATGTTTAGAATATTTTTACTAGATTTGCCAGATATGTAGAATATTCTAAATATTCTACTAAAATATGTAAAAAAATGTATTTTTTTTTGTATTTATTTTTTATTTTTTTTGGTATTTTTTTTGGAAAACATATATTCCGAAAATAATAGTAGAAAAAAAATTTCGAAAATTTTCAATTATTTTGCATTTTAAAAATGTTTTTGTTTTATCTAATAAATGAGTGGTTATGATTGTGTCTCATGGTCTTACAAAATTAGACCGTCTCACATGAACCTAACTTTTATATATATATATATATATATATATATATATATATATATATATATATATATATATATATATATATATATATATATATATATAGGGTGAGGTTCAATAGAGAACCATAATTAACCAAGGAACCAACGAACCAATCGTGAGCGTCGGAAATCATAACGATCAACGGCCAAGGAAATAGATGTACACTTTTACATTGGACGCACACACCGGATTATACCATAAAATCCACCCTTTACAAAAAAACCCACCACTTTTTTTCGTTTAAATTTTTTTTTAGGCCATGTTTTTTATTAAAAAAAAAACCGAGTATATCGTTGTTCACGATTTTTCGTCCTCTTTCCATAGAGATCCATGATGATATATAAAAAACGATTTTTTTTTTTCGAAAAAAACTCACTTCATTTTCTTTGATGAAAAAAAAATTAAGGTCTATTTTTTATAGAAAAAAATTTAATAAATATATCAAAATTCATATTTTTTTTACTTTTTAAACATAGATTAATATTCCTGTTAAAAAAAATGATATTTCAGTTCAATTCACATTGTGAACCTGTTCAGATTCATATTATAAACATGTTCAGATTGATATTGTGAACCTCCTCAGATTCACAGTGTGCATAATAATAAGTCAGATTCACAGTGTGAATCTGAACTGATCGGAGCTTTTTCACATTGTGAATGTTAAAATTTGAAATATTTACAGTTTAGATTCACAGTGTGAATCTACACTGATTGAGGGTTTTTTTTTTTTTGTGAACCTTCTTAGATTCACAGTGTGCATAATAGTAATTCAGATTCACAATGTGAATCTGAACTGTTCGAGATTTTTCATATTGTGAATGTTAAAAATTAAAATATTTACAGTTTAGATTCACAGTGTGAATCTACAATGTTCAAGGTTTTTTTTTTTAAATCGGTGTTGATGTTTATTAATAGAGTACAAAAAATTAATATTTTTGGTATAAATAGTTTTTTTTTTATAAAAATAAACTTAAATATTGAAAAAACTAAGAAAATTAAGTGGGTTTTTTTCGAAAAAAAAAATTCGTTTTTTATATATCATCATGGATCTCTATGGAAAAAGGAAGAAAAATCGTGAATAACGGTATATTCGGTTTTTTTTTTCGATAAAAAATTTGGCCTAAAAAAAATTTTAAATGAAAAAAAGGAAGTGAGTTTTGTTATAATCCGGTACATGTGCGACCATTATAAAATTTTACAACCAATCCTTTTGTCGTTGATCGCTTTAAATTCTGACGCTTTGGATTGGTTCCTTGATTAATAATGGTTCTCTATTGAACTTTTCCCTATATATATATATATATATATATATATATATATATATAGGATAACGTTCAATCGAGAACATTTCTTATCGCGAGAACATTTGAGAACAATTTTGAAAAACACAATTTTTTTAATTAAAATTATAAAATAATATTCATATAAATCAAAAATAGTTACAAACAATTAAAAAACCCACTAACTAACATCACTCACCATCCAACCAACACCACCCACCACCACCACCCGCCACCACCACCCATCACTAACCACCACCCACCACCCATCACTACCCACCACCACCAGCAACCACCACCTGCCACCACCATCACCACCCAACCACCACCATCTGCCACCACCACCCACCTCCACTGCCTGCCACCACCACCCACAACCCCTACCTATCACCCATCACCACCACCCGTCACCACCACCCATCACTACCCACCACCACCCATCACTAACCACCACCACCGACCACCCATTACTACCCACCCACCCACCACCAACCACCACCTGCCACCACCATCACCACCCAACCACCACCACCACCCATCACCATCGCCCACCACCACCACCAACAACCACTACCTACCACCCATCACCACCACCCGCCACCACCACCACCCACCCACCATAACCACCACCACCCGCCACCACCACCCATCACTACCCACCACCACCAACCACCACCCACCACCCATCACTACCCACCACCCACCACCACCCGCCGCCACCACCACCCACCACCCATCACTACCCACCACCCACCACCTCCCGCCACCACCATCACCGCCAACCACCACCCACCACCCATCACTACCCACCACCCAACCACCACTACCTGCCACCACCACCCACCTCCACCACCCATCACCATCACCTGCCACGACCACGCACAACCACTACCTACCACCTATCACCACCACTACCCACCGCCACCACCCACCACCCACTAACCACCACCACCCACCACCCATCACTACCCACCACCACCACCACCACCACCAACCACCACCCGCCACCACTATCACCACCCACCACCATCACCACCCGACCACCACCACCCATCACTACCCACCACCATCACCACACACCACCACCCGCCACCACCACAACCACCACCCACCACCACCAACCACCGCCCGCCACCACCACCCATCACTACCTACCATCACCAACCACCACCCACCACCCATCACTATCCACCACCCACTACCACCCGCCACCACCACCACCCACCCACCACAACCACCACCACCACCCACCCACCACAACCACCACCACCACCAACCACTACCCGCCACCACCATCACCACCCACCATCATCACCACCCAACCAGCACCACTCGTCACCACCACCCACACCCACACACCACCCACCAAAACCATCACCCGTCACTATCACTACCACTTGCAACCACTCACCCACCCACCACCACCCACCACCACACACCACCACCACCATCACGCCTGCACCACCCGCCGCAACCATCCCTACCCCCACCTACAAAGATTTGTTATTGTGTTTTTGATTTATTAGGTTTTCTCTTGTATATAATCACATGTGATTGTATGTATCGAGTCACATGTTATTATATGTATCGAATCATATATGATTTATATGTTATTAAATACATATAATCACATATGATTAATTACACATGAAAAACTAATGAATCCAAAATGCAAAAATGAATATTGTCCACGTAAATCATATGTGATTAGATACATATAACTACACGTGATTATATGTATTTAATAAAATATTATTTACGTGGGCCGTATTTATTTTCGTGTTTTCAATTTAATAATTGGCATCGTGTATTAAATCACATGTGATTATATGTATTTAATAACATATGATTTATATGGACAATATTTGTTTTCACGTGTTGATTCAATAGTTGTGATTGTGTATTTAATCACATGTGATTATATATATTTAATCACATATGATTCGTATGGAAAATATTTATTCTTGCGTCGATTCAATAATTGTTCTTATATATTTAATCACATGTGATTATATGTATTTAATCACATATGATTTATGTGGACAAGATTCATTATTTCTTTCTCAATTCAATAGTTGTATTAATGTACTTAATCACATGTGATTATATGTATCAAATCGCATATGATTTATATTGATAATATTCATGAGTCAATATTTTTTCTTATGTATTTAATCATATGTGATTGTATGTATTAATGACATATGATTAATGTGGAAAAAGAAAAACTATTTAATAAAAAACGTGAAAATGAATCTTGTGTACAAAAATCATATGTGACTAAATGTACAAGAACAACTATTGAACAAGAATGTGAAAATGAATATTATCCATATAAATCATATCTAATTAGATACATATAATCTCATGTAATTAAGCACACAAGAGCAACAACTGAATCGAAAACGCGAAAATAAATATTTTCCATCACCAACCACCACCCGCCATCACCATCACCACCCACCATCATCACCACCCAACCAGCACCACCCGCCACCACCACCCACCTCCACCACCCATACCCACCCACCACCCACTAAAACCACAACCCATCACCATCACCACCACTTACAACAACCCACCACCACCCATCGTGTATTAAATCACATGTGATTATATGTATTAATCACATATGATTTATATGGACAATATTTGTTTTCACGTGTTGATTCAATAGTTGTTATTGTGTATTTAATCACATGTGATTATATATATTTAATCACATATGATTCATATGGAAAATATTTATTCTTGCGTCGATTCAATAATTGTTCTAATATATTTAATCACATGTGATTATATGTATTTAATTACATATGATTTATGTGGACAAGATTCATTATTTCTTTCTCAATTCAATAGTTGTACTCATGTACTTAATCATATGTGATTATATGTATCAAATCGGATATGATTTATATTGATAATATTCATGATTTAATATTTTTTCTTATGTATATAATCATATGTGATTACATACATTATACATATAATCACATGTGATTAAATACAACAACTATGAATCGAGAACAAGAAAATGAAACTTGCCCACATAAATCATATGTGATTAGATATGTATAATCACATATGATTAAATACAACAATTATTGAATCCATAATGCTAAAATGAAACTTGTCCGTATAAATCATATGTGATTAGATACAAATAATCACATATGATTATATGTATATAATCACATATGATTTATGTGGACAAAATTTATGTACTCAATTCTATATATGTGCTCGTGTACTTAATCATATATGATTATTATATGTATCTAATCACAAACGATTTATATGGACAAGATTCATTTTCGTATTTTCTATTCAATAATTTTTCTCATGTATTTATTAATATATGATTATATGTATTTAATCACATATGATTTATATGGACAATATTCTTTTTTGTCAATATAAATCATATGTGACTAGATACATATAACCAAATGTGATTAGATATATTTAATCACATATGATTAATGATGAGAAACAACAATAGTTGAATCGAGAACATGATAACGAATCTTGTCCACATAAATCATATGTGATTAAATACATATAATCACATGTGATTATATGTATATAATCACAAATGATTTATATAGAAAATATTTTTTCCAAAATAAAATCGTTTGTGATTAGATATATATAATCACATGTAATTAAATGTATTTAATCACATATGATTAAAATGGATAAAGAACAATTATTGAATCGAGAACACGAAGATGAATCTTGTCCTGATAAATCACATATGATTATATATAATCATATGTGATTATATGTATCTAATCACATATGATTTATATAAACAATATTATTTTTTGCATTTTCAATTCAATAGTTGATCTCGTGTGTGTACTCACATATGATTATATGTAGTTGATCACATAAGATTATGCAAAAAACATTTTTTTCGCGTTCTTAATACAATTGTTGTTCTCATGTATATAATAACATGTGATTATATGTATCTAATTACATATGATTTATATAGATAATATTTTTTTTCCGTATAAATCATATGTGATTATATGTATATAATCACATTTGATAATATGCATTTAATCACGTATTATTAAAGTTAACCAAGAACAATTATTGAATCTAGAACGTGAAAATGAATCTTATTAACATAAATCATTTGTCGTTAGATACATTTTTGCGTTCTTGATTCAATAGTTACTCTTATATATTTAATCGTATGTGATTATATATATTTAATCACATATTATTTATATGGACAAAATTCGTTTTTGTATTCACGATTCAATACTTATTATCGTGTATTCAATAACATCATATGTATCAAGTCACATATGATTTATATGGATAATTTTTTTTTGCATCCTCGATTCAATAATTTTTTTCATGTATTTAAAAACATATGATTAATATGGAAAAGATTTGTTTTTGCGTTTTCTTTTGAATAGTTGTTTTTATATATTTAATCATATGTAACTATGTTTATTTAATCACATTTGTTGTGTATTTAATCCCAATTAACTATATTTATTTAAAAAATATATTTAAATGATATATCTTTTGTACATACAAAATATTTTAAAAATTTATTTTCTATTCATAAATTACGTTTTTATGAACTAATACACTTTTTAATCTATAAAATTTTATTTGTTTTATTTACTTTTTTAAATTTAAATAACTCCAACAGTTAAATTTAAACCCATGAGAAAAAGCCCCAAACTTATTCTCAGCCCAAATTAAATTTAATCTAAATCTTTGAAAAGTCATAGTGAATCTAACCTCATCTAAATTCACGTGTAAAAAGCAACGGATGATTTCCAGCTTTCTCTTCCGGACAAACCTTCATGTCTGGTAGCCCCTCCTCCGATGAACCTTTCTTCTCCGGCGAATCATTAGTGTTCGACAACGTCGGTGCGTATTAACTTGACGTCGCCGCTAGCAACTCATCTGAGTTGGATCTCCATTGGCGACTGATCTGTTATAAAACCTTCAACTCATGTGATTCTGATACTTGCACCGTCTCCGTCACGGAAATCGACCGGTGGCCACCATCAGGTTCAGGCTCCGCGCGAGATGGAAAGCAGCGAACTGCCACCGATTGTGGAGTGTGATTCGCTCCTTCATTTCTTCGACTATCCTCTCAAACAGAAGGAGGCGGAGGAAGATGGCGATAAGTGAAGAGGCAGTTTCCGATGGTCGGAGAGGCACCATTTCGGTGGTTCTAGTGGCTTACTGTCATTTCGGCGGTATTCTGGTGGTTTTGTGGTTCAGGCAGCAATGTAAGGGTGGTTCCATGGCGTCGGTGGCTGTGAATGGTAAAACGAGGTCGGGAAAGAAAATTCGGTGGAGATCTGCTTTAGATCCGATCGAACCAGATCTTGTGCTTGGTGTAACGAGATCGGGAAATGAGATGTTTTGGCTGGTGAAACGAGATATATTGACGGTTAAGGAAGAGAATAAGTAGAGGAGTCTGGTTTCTAACGGTGGGAGGAGGAGGGAGGTAACGGACAAGCAAATCCATAGAGTATGAAGATGTGGCCGTCCGGTGATATGACGGTGGTTACCGAAGATACTGACGGTAGTTACCGAAGATACTGACGGTAGTTCTGGCAATATTATGGTGGTTCCGGTGAATGTTCCGACGAAGTTATGGTAGTTCCGACTTTTTTGTTGCAGCAGTTATGAGGGATGCGCTGGTGGGGTTCGAGGGGGGGGGGGGATATATTTTTTTTTTATTTTCTAAATAATAAACAAAATACTAAATGATAAATTTAGTTTTTTAAACGAGGTTGAAAAGTGTTTTCAAATGTTTTCAAATGTTCTCAAATCTGAAATGTTCTTATTTGAAAAGTGTTCTCAAATGTTCTCAAATCTGAAATGTTCTTATTTGAAAATGCTTTTATTTATATATATATATATATATATATATATATATATATATATATATATATATGGAATGGTTATTTGGAAAACAAAAAAACCTTAAAAATGATAAAAATGCATAAAAAAATACCAAGACATCACAAAACTTTTTTTAAAATTTTTTTATCAAAAAATCGTGCATTTTTTACAATTTCGCTGAAAAAAAATTAAAAAATATATATTCTTTTTTTTTTTTTGTAAAATTTTTTTTTTTCAAAATTTTTTTTCAGCGATTTTAACCTAAAAGTTGCGATTTTTTGATAAAAAAATTCAAAAAAAAGTTTTGTAATCTCTAAGTATTTTTTTTATGCATTTTAATGATTTTTAAGGTTTTTTGTTTTCCATAGAACCTAAACCTATATATATATATATATATATATATATATATATATATATATATATATATATATATATATATATATATATATATATATATATATCTTAAAGGTGCATAAAACAGAAGTAGTAATTAATATGTTTATTTCTTAGTCCATCCATATGAACCTTTGACTAACTATTCTTACAAGTAAATGTATACATCCACTTAGGGCGTGCATAATGAATTCATGCTTTTAATCACACTTGCATCATCTTTTATAAACACACTATTACATAAAGCTTCTATAACTTGCATACTCCTATAAGTTTGCTGTTCTATTGGTTTCGATTTATATTGATGTAGGGCTATTCTTACCATTTTACATTTTCAATCACATAGACTTAATATATTTGCATATTAATATTAAGTCCAACTGAAACAACTAACTAGAACATGTCTGCTTGGGATTTCGTATAAAGCACATATAAAATTTGTAATTCTATCTTAAAAAGTATAATTAAACTAGTCTTAGCACTAAGGTGATGCTTTGACATGATCTGATATGATACCTTTACCAAAAAGAATATCTGATTTTACAACTAGATAGATAATAATAAAGGGAGTCATCTAAAGTTGTTGCCTTAAACATGTTAATTTATCGACAAAATTGCAAGAAAGGTCTCTGTGGTATTTCCAAAAATGCTACTTTTGGCCAAACAGGTTTGGACTAGCATCAAGAGTCCAAAAGTTTTCATTTTGCTTTGGTTTTTGTCCAAAACAGTTTAAAAAATCTAAAAATGACGAATTTACCCTTTTCCATTTGTTTTTTGCTTTTCTTTTTGTTATTAAATTATTTTCTAACTAAAAAAATATAAAAAATAAAAGAAAATCTCTCTCTCTCTCTCTCTTACGTGATTGTGTTCTTCCCCAAAACACACATACACACATACTGATGAAGCTCCATTACTCCAGTAACCATCTTGATGAAGCACAATATGTTCCTAAGAAGACAAGTTCGTCGTTATCGGCCGCCGCCTACAGCCACCAAATTGCCACCCACAACCACTAGTGAGGTAGCGTCACTTTAAACATCCACAGCTCCTCCCTTCTGTTCTTGATTTCTTGTTGATCACCCTCTTTCACGTCACTATAAACCACCCTATCGCCACCTCCCCCATCTCCTTCCTTCATCCCTATCTCTCTTCCCCAATCAAACCCAAATTTCTATTTTGATCTAGATTTCTTCACCTTTATCTGGAAAATCTAACCTAATTTCTTAATATTCATCTAAAATGGGCAAATCAGAGAAGATGTGAAGGAAAGTTTCATCTACGAGGAACTTGAGTGAGATACGAAGGTTTCCTTATTTCTTCTTAAGATTCGAAGGTTTCCAGATTCAGACAAGTATTTCGTGTCTAACCAACCTTTTACTTCGTCTCCGAGGATTTTAAAAGGCACAGGATATAGAACCTTTAAGGGAAGAAACTTGAATGAGAATGTTGCTGTATCAAAACAGAAAAGAATCCTTTCTTGGAAGACACTAAACAAGTCGACTCCGATAAATGTTCTCTACATGAATCATGAAGGTTTGGTTAATTTCGGAGGTAATTACTTGACGAGTTTCGAATTTTCTTGAATGAGATTTCAATTTGGTTGAACTAGATGTGTTCATCGAAGGAGTGAATGCTAATCGAAATGGTTTGATTGATGATTCGATTCAGATGGATGAGATGAATAGATAGTTTCGCTAATGATTCGATCGAAATGGTCTTGATCGAAATCGGTATGTGTGTATGTGTGTTTTGGGGAAGAACACAATCACGTGAGAGAGAGAGAGAGAGAGAGAGAGAGAGATTTTATTTTATTTTTTATATCTTTTTAGTTAGAAAATAATTTAATAACAAAAAGAAAAGCAAAAAACAAATAGAAAATGGCAAATTCATCATTTTTAGATTTTTTAAACTGTTTTGGACCAAAACCACAGCAAAATGAAAAATTTTGGACTATTGATGCTAATCCAAACTTGTTTGGACCAAAATAGCATTTTTGGACATACCACAAGGACCTTTCTTGCAATTTTGTCTAATTTATCTAATTCTTATCATGAGTTAAATTAGTAAGTTCAGTCCCTTACCGTTTTTATAAAACTCCTATAATTAAATATGTTTAAGAAAGGTTCTTATGATTACATACAGTCATTTAATTGAGATTCAAAAAGAAAATTTTCGTCGTAAGGGCATATATATATATATATATATATATATATATATATATATATATAAACTATTAACTTTAAAAACTATTACTATAATTAAATGTAAAATTCATTTATTATGAAGATTATTATTGCATTTCATATTTGAATATGTTAATATTGTTTATATTTCATATTTAATTATGATAATATTTATCTAAATGTTTGTAGGTATACCCTTAGGCACATGTTAGCACAGGTTAGAAAATTTCATTTAAAAAAATAAACATATATATTTATTTCAAACGAAACTAGATGGGAAACCGGAAACAAAAGGCATAGATAAAGTTTAATTCGAAATAATAACAGAAGAAATATATATGTTTTCAGCAGAAACAGAAACAGAGACTGAAGATAAAGATGAAGATGAAGATGAAGAGGAAGAGGAGGTTCCAATAAAAAGAACAACAACAGAAGAAACAGAAGAAACAACAGTGTCGATATCTATGAAAACGAAAATCAAGGGCAAAGTAGCAAACTATAAAAAGAAGATAATGGGTCAGATTTTACCGAGGCAATTAACAGAAAGAAAAGGTGAAGACCAAAAAACCGAAGTCAAACGTGAAGAAGACCCAAAAACAGAAGCCAAAAAGATCCTAC
Source organism: Lactuca virosa (assembly GCF_052849685.1). Classification (NCBI taxonomy): domain Eukaryota; kingdom Viridiplantae; phylum Streptophyta; class Magnoliopsida; order Asterales; family Asteraceae; genus Lactuca; species Lactuca virosa. Next base: position 103,027,036 of record NC_136432.1, on the reverse strand, counting down.
GCAACAAAAATTTGCGTCAAGCTATTACGGAAGGGAGTTGGGGTGAAGTGGAATCCATGATAAAAGAAGACAAGAACGTAATCAAAGAGGCAATCAACAGTGATGGCAACACGATGCTTCATATAGCGGTTGGGATCGGTCACAACTCTTTTGTCAATGAGATGTTATCATTACTGAAAGGTGAAGATTTACCTACCATGAAAAATGATGATGGAAGCACAGCCCTTCATATCGCTGCAATCGTTGGTAACACACGTGGGGCAGATCTCTTAATGAGAAAAGAAAAACGTTTGTTGGAAATATCAGACAATAGAGGTGAAACACCTTTGGATAAAGCATATGAAAATATGCATCTTGATACCATTGAATATTTGTTGAAAGCCGCCAACGATTATGGAAAAACCAAGAAAAAGTCATCTCGTTTAGGTGTAACAAAAGGCGTCGACCTTCTTGTTAACGCTGTTTCTGCAAAGGAATATTGTGAGTCGCCAAAAAAAATCACATATTTGCGATGACAATAAAACATGCATATTTGATTATAGTCGTCTGAATATGCGTGCAGATTTAGCAACGTATTTAATCAATAAGTATCCTAAATTTGCTGTGGAGAACGATCATGTCCTGATGGCAATATCTAAGACCTTTCCAAGTGAGCTAGACTATTGGGAAACACTTATATATCCAAGTAAGTTTGTAATATCCTAGAGATAGTTTCTTTTTGTTATTCGTTTTTAAGTTTGTTGGAGTTTATATATATATATATATATATATATATATATATATATATATATATATATATGAAAAAGTTCAACAGATAACCATAATTATTCGTTCTTCAAAGAACGAATTCTTTTTTTCAATTTCAAGAGCTTATTCTTTATCGAAAAAAAAAAATCTAAAAATATCTAAATTCATATATTACCATTGTGAATGTGAAAAATATTTTTTAGATTCATCGTGTAACATTGTGAATTTTCAAAAATTCACGTTGTGAATTTGATGTAAAAAAAAAATTTTGAATTTGATATCATTGGAAAAAGGATAAAAAGTTATGAATTTCTGTATTTTTAGTTTTTTTTTTTTGATTAAAAATAAGTTCTAAAAGTTGAAAAAAAGATTGGTTCCCTGGTTCTTTGATTAATTATGGTTCTCTATTGAACCTCACCATATATATATATATATATATATATATATATATATATATATATATATATATATATATATATATATATATATATATATATATTTATATAAATATTTATATATATATGGAAAAGTTCAATAGAGAACCATAATTATTGGTTTTTCAAGGAACCATTTTTTTTTTCAATTTCTAGAGCTTATTCTTTATCGAAAAAAAAAAACAATCTAAAAATATCTAAATTCATATATTAACATTGTAAATGTGAAAAATATTTTTCGGATTCACATTGTGAATTTGAAGTAAAAAAAATCGAATTTGATATCATTGGAAAAAGGATAAAAAGTTATGAATTTCTGTATTTTTAGTTTTTTTTTTAATAAAAAATAAGTTATAAAAGTTGAAAAAAAGACTGGTTTCTTGGTTCCTTGGTTAATTATGGTTCTCTATTGAAATATATATATATATATATATATATATATATATATATATATATATATATATATATATATATATAGGTTTAGGTTCTATTGAAAACAAAAAACCCTAAAAATAAAAAAAAATGCATAAAAAAAATACTTAGAAACCACAAAACTTTTTTTTGAATTTTTTTATGAAAACAAATTATATATATATATATATATATATATATATATATATATATATATATATATATATATATATAGGTTTAGGTTCTAAGTATTTTTTTAATGCATTTTTATTATTTTTTAATGCAAACAACTTATTTTTTTAGTAATTCTCATATAATAGAATTGTCTACACGTCCTCACAATAGTTATGCATTCACATTATAACCTAGCCCTATATATATATATATATATATATATATATATATATATATATATATATATATATATATATATATATATGCAAGTTCTTTTAAAAACCAAAAAAAAAAAACATGAGAACTTGAAAACTACTAATCCAAACATCATTTTTCAGAATCAAAACCACAAATATTAACCAAATGCAACGTCTAAGCCATACCTAGGTTCAAAAAAAGATTTGACGATTTCTTTTAAATGTTTATATATATATGCACTGTTGATTCGTGCATGCATATATGCGTCCACAGTCAATATGACTGCTGATGCATGCATACATATATGAGGTTGAACGTATTCATAATTCTTATCAATTCTTGTTCACATGCATCGCTATTGACTCTTTCGTATTGTTATAGAATACGATTATATAGAACATATTTTTACAACATTCTTATAGAATGAGAATAATAGCAATAAAATTCCAAAATACCCTTATAAATGATTTAAATAGTGACAATATATATATGAGGTTGAACGTATTCATAATAAAAAAGAACTTTTTTTTAATCATTCTCGCAGAATAACATTGTCCGCACATGTCTGCACAATAGATGATCATCCACAATTTAACTTAGCTATATATATATATATATATATATATATATATATATATATATATATATATATATATATATACACACACACACACCCACCCACACATAAACCATGACACTCCTTCATCCTCACAATTGCAACTTTTAATTTGGCAATTGGGAATAACTACCTTTTATAACTTCCAATAAGTAACTAACTTATAACTAACATAATAACTACCATTCAATAACTAAATTCTTCTAAGAGACTAAGAAGAGTCATGCTTAGTGGCTCTTTGGAGGGGGTTTGGATTTTTAAGATTTGAATTTTTAAAATCTGGATTTTTAAGATATTTGAATTTTTAAGAAGATATGAATTTTTAAGATCTGAATTTTTACCGTGTTGTTTGCTTGGAACCTCTGAATTAGTGTGCTGAATTATAAAAATGAGCATTTTAACATTTTCTATTATTTTTCGCTGAATAAATATAAAAAATATAAACACCATACGAAATCCAAATTAATATAAATCAAAATTTACTTTCAATAATTTGTAATGATCTTTTGAGACTTAGTTACAAAAATAAAATTGTTTTTTATATCCCAGTGATTTCAAAGTTAATAAAACAACGTATTTGACATCAAAGGTCAGACTTTTGCCTACCAACTTTTGAGCTTTGATCTTTTAAGATTGCGTCTTCAATATGTCTATTGTTTTTAGCAGCCAACAAGTTTTAAGACATAAATGACAATGAACTTGTAGCCGATTTGTTGATTATCGATTTGTACTCCTTCTCCATCATTACATCAAACATGATAGCCCCTAAAACTTTTCTTTCAAACATTTCAAACTGCCAATCCAAATTTAACAAAGAAATAAAGGCTCAATGGAATGTTATATAACCACTAATGTAAATTCAATGAATGATCGTTAGATAAGTAGGCTTGGGTTGAAATTCAAGATTTTCCAAAAATCGCTTTAAACATATATATATATATATATATATATATATAAATTACATAGCAAATCCATCACCAAGTTTTCAAAGTATGTTGCTAGAATCAATAATTTGTCAAAGTCTCCACTTGTTATAACTTGTATAAACTACAACCAATCCACAAAAAGTTCATGAATATTTGTCAAAATTCCCCTTAAGCTAGACTTGAACCACACCTACAACATCATAAAGCCCCACCACTATTATTCTCACAAGTTTCTTCCTTAAAACGTGCTCTAATGGTAACCCTCTTGGTTCGTTTACTACAAATTTCATACATATGACGCTGGTGGGAATATCTTTCAATGGCATGTGTCTTGTTGTTGGTTCATCCAATATCATCCGTCGATTAATCAATTCCAACATCATCCACATATTAAACCCTCTAGACATCAAAAGAATTAATATAAGTCTATCCAAAAATTATTATTCTTCCTTAGATTTTGGGATTGTCTTTTTCGCCTTTAAAGCTTTCAACCTCACATTGAATTCCTTTTCTTACC